>NW_028261384.1:62453669-62601169 GCF_051295495.1 Thamnophis sirtalis | reverse complement strand
TGACTGCTCCATTGACATCTTACCTGGGGTTAAGCTACCAAAACCCCAAATATATTCCATGTCACCCAGGGAGATGGAGGAAATGCGCACTTTCATTGATAAAAATTTGGAACGTGGCTTTATTGAACCTGCTCGCCCCAAAGTCACCACCCCTGTGCTTTTCCGTGAAAAGAAAGATGGCTCTCTGAGATTATGTGTTAATTTTAAAAACTTGAACGCGATATCAGCTCAGAGAGAAAGAGGCTTTCGCGGTCCGTTGGGTCCTGACCACGTGGCGCCATTTCCTGGAGGGCGCTAAGCACCCGTTTGAGGTGTGGACTGACCACAAGAATTTGGAAGCTTTGAGAACGCCGCGCCGTCTCTCCCCCAAACAAATGCGGTGGGCCCAATATTTCAACCATTTCAATTTCACACTTAAATATATCCCGGGTGGAAAGAATTTCATGGCAGATGCCTTGTCCAGACTGCCTCAATATAATTGCTCTAAACTGAGCATCATCCAGCCGCTCCTAGCGGCTCCAGTGGTCACGCGCCAACAGGCCCGCGCCAAAACAGATGTGCCTCAAGATCTCCTTTCTGACCTCAAGCTTGCACTTCCTCATGACGACTGGTTCTTGAACCATCGGGACAAGTGCACTATGAGGGATGATCTGCCATGGATCGGTGCCAAATTGTACATCCCCGCCTCCCTACGCCTGGTGGTCCTTCGTCGTGCACATGACTCCAGATTGGCGTGTCATTTTGGGTTCGTGAAAACGTTGCATCTAGTGAAGAGGCAATTCTGGTGGCCCTCTTTAAAGAAGGACATTGAACTTTATGTGGCTAGTTGCCCGGTTTGTGCGACCGCTAAACGGCCACCAGGGAAACCACAAGGGCTGCTCCAGTCTGTCGCTCGCCCGGTTGCCCCTTGGAAGGAGATTTCTATGGATTTTATTGTTGAGCTCCCCGAAAGCCAGGGGCACACTGTCATATGGGTTGTCACGGACTTGTTTTCCAAGCAAGTTCATTTCGTGCCTTGCCACAAAATTCCTTCCGCCAAGGCGCTGGCTAAACTCTTCATTTCCCACATCTACCGCTTGCATGGAGTGCCCGACCGCATCATCTCCGATCGTGGTGTCCAATTCACATCTGTTTTCTGGAAAGAATTTCTCAAACGTATTGGTTCCGCCCAGGGCCTTAGCTCCGCCTACCATCCTCAGACTAATGGCGGCTGTGAACGGACTAATTCTGTTCTTGAACAATATTTACGTTGTTTCATCAATTATCAACAGGACGATTGGGTAGACTTGTTACCACAAGCAGAGGTGGCCTACAACAACTCTGTCCATTCCAGCACGGGTTTCACCCCTTTCCGGGTCGTTTATGGTCAAGATTTTGTTCCTATCCCTGAATTGCCTCAGGACCAGCCGCAAGTTCCATCAGTCGCATACTGGAGTGAGCGTCTCAGTCGTGTTTGGCCATTGACTCTCTCCACTTTGGACGCTGCGCATCGGGCCCATAAAAAGCATGCAGATAAAAAACGCTCTCAGCCCTATGAATATCGGACTGGTGATTTGGTTTATTTGTCGACGAAGTTCCTGCACACAACGCAGAGGTCAAAGAAGTTGGGGCCCAAGTATGTGGGGCCGTTCCCCATAGTGAAAGTCATCAATCCTGTCTCTGTTCGTTTACAATTGCCCAAACACCTCAACCGTGTCCACCCAGTGTTCCACATCAACCTCATAAAGCCTGTTCGTGTTTCCCACTTGCGCCCCCCTGATGACCCTCCGCCTGCTCCTTTGCTCGTCGATGGTGAACGTCACTTTGAAGTTCGTGACATTCTTGATTCCCGCAAACGCCGTAATCGCATCCAATACCTGGTGGCTTGGAAGCATTTTCCTCCCTCCCACACGGAATGGGTTGATAAATCCCATGTTCGTGCTCCCAGACTGCTTCGGAAGTTTTATTCTGCATACCCTGACAAGCCTTAACTTTCTTTCACCCCCTCCCTTCTTCTTTTTCTGTTTTGTTGTTTGTCTGTTCGTTTGTGTTTTTTTTTCTAGGCCTGACAGCCTTTTTCCGGGGGACGGCCGGATGTCAGCTTCTGCCTTGCTACTGCTTCAGCTGTCATGAAACGGGGAGGGAGGGTTTGGTATTTGGGTGGGGTTATTCGATGTGCTGGGGGAATGTTCTAGTAGTCACTGGATGGTTGGACTACGCATGCGTGGGTGCTTCCCGCCTGGACCAACAGCCCTGACATTCCATCTTCGTGATGCCTTTTGAAGTTATCTCACACCTGACACTTGAAGGACTTATGATTGGCCTGAGGCTATGATCCCAAGGGGTGGGAAATGGACTATTCTATATATCAATTGCTTTCGCGCCTAATTAAACAGACCGCTTCGCAACTGCTCGCTAACCATTTGTAATTAGTAAAAGTACTTTTGATTTCCAACCCATGGAATCTCTTGGCCTTTCTTTCCTAATTATATAATGGAGGGATGCTGACAAATATGCTTTCCATATCATAATAAGCTCCCATTCGACCTCCATTATTTTTTTTAAATAATGCATGTTTAATTTGTAAATTTTTAAGCAATTACATTAAAATTAATATATTAAGTAGTTGTTATAATACATTCAAAAATAATTAGATAAAGTAATGTAAATTGAAGCTTGTAATGCACCTTGTATGAAAACTAGCTTCCAGCATTTTAGTAATCTCTAAAATCTCTCATTTTAAAATATTTTCTTAGGAAAATTCTGAGAAGGCTAGCCATTCATGTCGGTCCAGCCGGCAGCCATACCTGGTTTGTATTAAAGCTAGATTTATTTTAAGCATAATTTCAGTCTTTATCTGTTTTTTATTTTCCTTTTTATGAATGTTGCTTCATTATTTAATTTTTTTTATTAGGGAGCTGGTGATTTGGTATCCTCTCAAAATACTGGTAGTCACAGGGTTAGTATTTAAAATTTATTTCAGTAAAAATAATGTAGTGGTTTTTTTTACTAATATAGTTTAGACTTTGAGTTTGCTATGAGATTATTAATATATTTTGTATGCTAGTTATTATGCAACACAGAACTGAATAGAAGAATGTAATTTCTTAGAAAAATTGTTGAGAATTTTTTTAACAACTTGTGGATTGAAATACATAATGATGTTATTTCTTGGTTAAGCTAAATATCTTCTGAATTCAGGTTTTTGTCAGGATAGTAATTATCTTGCATGGTTTTAAAATCTGCATGGGTTATCTACCGTACTGAGCTGCAGTTTGAAGTAGAGTTGGAAGAAAATGCTAACTAAATATATAAGAATATATAAGGATATCAAAGAAATTAAGAGGAGAAGGAGATAAGTTAATGACATATTCTTATTTTTAATAATAAAAATATGAATTATTATAATTACACTGGGGCCATTGCACTGTAATTCACATTTTCCATTAAACGTAATGTGATATGTTTGTTGTTGACTTAGAATATTGTGTGAACTGATCACTGTGGCTTGGCAACTATCGCTTACAATTTGATATGTTTGAACCAATTACATTAGCCAACAGTCATAGGTATTCATATCATGATTTGGCTTAACATGCAAATTAGAGCTCTGTTTAAGAAGAGGTACTTTGTAAAATATATTAACATGATTAAAATGTGTGTATGTCTATAAAATATACTTTTCTGGGGCTTTGCATACACAGAGACAGGACTCATAACCTGGAATACTTTTCATTACAACTGCAAAAGTCTTCACAAGGATATATCTATGCAGAAAAGATTCTTTATTCTAACATGCTTTGCATATCACCTCTTTTAAATTCTTTGCATAGCCAAACGTACTAATGAATTTGTAATCCTTTAATAAGAAAAGGAAAACACTCTGGTCAAAAGTGCTCGCAAGAAGGGTTTTTTTACTAGGGGCTTCCCTGGACACAATGGCGAAGAACATGACGGAGCTGGAAAGGTAAGACCCGCGCCTTGCTTCTGCCACCCCTCGCTAAAGGGACAGCGGAGAAAGGAAGCAGCCAGGCTGTTGTTACCATTGGGGCAGGGTGGGAGGTGTCAGTCTGCAAGGCCCGCATCTTACCTTTCCAACTCCATCGCGTTCCTCACCATTGTGTCCAGGGAAGCCCCTGGTAAAAAAAAAAACTTCTCATGAGTTCAAACAAACTTCTTGAACTCACAAGAAGGTTTTTTTTACCAGGGGCTTCCCCTGGACACAATGGTGAGGAATGTGACAGAGCTGGAAAAGTAAGACGCATGTCTCGCGGCCCTCCCACCCTGCCCCAATGGTAACTGCTGCCTGGCCCTTCCCCGCCATCCCTTTAGTAAGAGATGGCAGACGGGGTGGGGGAAAACTGAAGTGTGTATCCTAGCAGTACTGAGACTTGTTCAACTTACGAGGTTCCCCCGTACCACTAGGATGTGCTCCTTGCTTCTCCCCCGCCCAACATCCACCCCTCACTAAAGAGATGGCGGGGAAGGTAATGGCTGCCTGGATGCTTACCTTCCCTTGCCGTCTCTTTAGTGAGGGGTGCAAGGTGGGGGGGAGAAGCGAGGCGCGCATCCTAGCAGTAGTGGAGACTGGCAGGTCCGCCATGTTCCTCATCCAGGGAAGCAACTTGTAAAAAAACCTCTGTTGCTTCCCTGAATGAAACAGCGAGGAACACAATGGAGCTGCCAGTCTCCACTACCGCTAGAATGCGCGCCTCGCTTCTCCCCCCTATCTTCCACCCCTTGCTAAAGAGATGGCAGGGAAGGTAAGCAGCCAGGCAGCCGTTACCATTGGGGGTAGTGGCAAGTGTTCTTTTTGCGCAGAAGGGGACGTGAGGCCCCTTGCTGGCTGGTCACTTTTTGCAGTGGGCCCTTTTTGTGCTGTAGGTAATGGGGCGCGAGGCCCCTTGCTGGCTGGCTGCTTTTTGTGATTGGTCCTTTTTTGCGCTGTAGGGAATGGGGGCGCGAGGCCCCTTGCTGGCTGGCTGCTTTTTGTGGTGGGTACTCTTTTTGCCTGCCCATCAGCTGTACCGGTAGGTATGGTAAGTGAGTGTGTTGTGTGTGGGGCATGTCCCCGCCCCTGCAGCCTCGGCTCCTCATCTCGGTTGCGCATGTGTTTAAGTAGTTTGGAGGGGGGCTTATTTTAAGGGGGGAGTTATTTTAGCACATGCCAGAGAAAAGCCTGATTGGGCTTATTATCAGGACATGTTTTATTTTCGGGGAAACGTGGTAGTTGTAGCTTTCAAAAAAAAACACACTGGAAACATTAAGATGTATAGAATTTGATTATCTGTATTCACATGTGGCCCTTAAACTCTCAGGTACATGCTTTTAAAACAAAAAACAAATGTATTAATCAATTAAATCATTTCATAATTTCCAGCTAAAGAGATAAGGAGCTGCACATGTCCTTTACGTTTACTCAGAAAATCAAGAGATTATTCTTAAATAGTTTCCTTTCATCCCACCTGGCATTTCGCTTCTCTGGGCAGTCAGCTGGTTCAAGTCCAGGCCACATTGTAAATTTTCGAAATTTGTACAATAGAGAATCCAACAGCAGCTCTTGCTGTTGTCCTTAGCTTTCCCTCTGTCATCAGCTTCTGTCCATTACTGCAGCCACCCCTTCATCCGGGGATTTTATGTTAGCAGAACTTAACTCTGAAAATAATCTTTCTCTGCTGATGTCAGCATTGATTTCATTCAGTAATCAGGAAAGAAACCACTCGACTCCATTTGAATTGAAATCAAGTGTACTTTTACTAATTATAAATGAACAGTTGCAAAGCAAAGCTGAGTCTGGTTAATTAGGCGCGAAAGCGGATAATATCAAGCACAATCCAATCCCCTCTTCTTGGCACCCCCGTTCATAGTCCAATTATAATGCACCCAACTGTCAGGTGGGAGATAACTTCAAAAATCCTCATCAGGATGGAATGTTAGACAGGGCTTTGGCGGGAAACTCCCTTCTTCCACATGCGCAGTAAGGTGATCAGAACAGCGTCTAGAAACTTCCTCCAGCACATAATGATTCCCCCCCCTTCCCGTTTCAATGACAGCCGAAGCAGCAGCAAAGCAGAGGCTGACAGCTGATGAACTTTATTTTCAAGGAGCTAGGTATTTTTCTTTCACCACATAAACATTGAAGTAAACATTAATCTTATAATATTAATTTGTTTAAACTTCCAAAGAAAATATTAGTGTAGAAATGCATTATGTTGGTGAATAAAATGAGAATTAAAATGATGAGAATTGAAATCATGAGCATAATGCTGTAGATTAATATAAAACTGCTAAAAGATTGCTTAGAACTACAAGGAATAAAATTTACCAAAACCATTTTGTTCTGTAATGATATCAATTTTTGAGGTTCATAATTTTTCATAACTTTGTTCTTAAGAGGCTTTCCTTGGATGTCAGTGGGTCCCACAGGAATAGACCAAGTAACTCCAGGAAAAGAGATCTATTGGTTTGTATTCCAGATCAGCATGATATGATTTGGTCATATAACACTTTGTTATGAACTACTAATAATCATAATTTAATAAAATTTTCATTGTGTGAACTGTGCGCATATGAGAGAGATTAAAAAACAATTTAAAATTATTGACTTTAAAACCAGTGCTTATTGCATGAGATACAGAGGTATTGATTAATCTAACTAACTAAATCAGTAAAAAAGTGAGATGAAAATAGATATGGATTAAACTTTTGCTCATATACAATGTTGTCTTTGAAATATTAGTGTCCATAAAATATCTGTAAAGTTTAATTGTGTGCATATAATGTAAACTCTACATATGAAAAAAGTATTTTATCTCTTTATCTACTTTGACTATTTCTAATGACTTGTAGATGATATCTCCTTCCTCAATCCTCCCTGCACTTGTGTGCATGTCCATGTGCAAACACGCACATACTGAGACATGCATCCCATACATTCTATTCTGCCCCTGCTACCCTTGTACAAATGCAAGCGCTCTGCATCCTCTTTCCCTGCCTTCCTGCAGCCACATACATGCATATGCCCTATGCCCTTATTCCCATCCCTCCAAGCATGCACACATAAAGACACACAGAGACACACACATTCAGTCTATGCCCTCTTTTCCAGCCTTCCTGCACTCCATACACACATTCAACCATCAATACCTTCCTTCTGAACACATACACAGGCATGCACCATGGTTCCTCTTTTCCATGCTTCCCTGTAATCACATGCACACATCCTTCATACTCTTTTCCGATCTTCTTGGGTTGGCACACACAGGGATGCAACCCACACTCTCTTTCTGTCCTTCCCAGCACTCATACTTAGTACTCCCCTTCCAGGCCTTTCTGTGCTTGCATGAACTCCACACATTGCATTCCCTCACACCATCACCACTTGCCTGGTCTCTCGCCTTCCTGTAGCATTTTTGCACTTTTTCCTTGGGAGTTCTTCTGTTCCTTGCTTATCTGTAATTTAAGTTACAATATCACATCACAATGAACAGAAAAATTAAATTTCTAAATATTAGGTTTAGGTTTAGGTTTCGTTTTATTTATATGCCGCCCTATTCCCAGCGGGACTCAGGGCGGCGCACAAACCCAAGGGGGGAAAGGGAAACACAAAAACTACAAATACAAGCATTTAAAAATAACCAACAGCCACACAAATCGAGAGGGGAAGGGAACTCATCAACCCCAGGCCTGCCGACACAGCCAGGTTTTAACGGCTTTTCGGAAGGCCTGGAGAGAGGTGAGGGTCCGAATCTCTGCGGGGAGTTCGTTCCAAAGGGCCGGAGCTGCCACAGAGAAGGCCCTCCCCCGGGTGGTAGCCAGATGGCATTGGCTGGTAGACTGAACCCGGAGGAGGTCAGCCCTGTGTGATCTAATGGGTCTTTGGGAGGTAATTGGCAGCAGGCCATATTTCAGAGTCATTCAGTCAGAATTGTTTCTTCAAAGTAGATCACCATTTTAGTTCATAAATCTGTATCAAAGGAATGATTTAATCAAGCTTTGTCATATTGAGACAAAATTCAGATCTTCAGAGCCCTAGAAAATCACCCAACAGCTTTGTTCAGTTTTTAAAATCTTGATGTTAGCACTGCTTTCATCTGTGTTTGCTCTTCTATACGAATACATAAGTATGTAACTCTTAAACAATTTCTTCTGTTTTACAACACCTTGGCAAGACATTTGGTATTTATGGAAGTAAAAGAATGATGCAAATTTTTTGTACATCAGAAATCACAAGTGTACTAGAAAACCTATCTTGATGAGATAGGTTTGACAGACTTCTAGCTAAACTTACACATATTTTCTTACTTCTGATATATCTTCCCTTCTTTGATGAGGATACAGTTTTTTGTTGTGAGAAATTATAAAGTTCTGACTAGAATAGTTGTATTTCTGGATCAACTACCTTACATTGTACATCCAAGATGAAATTGTGGATGTGTATTTTAATAGAATTCATTGCCAAATATAATGTGGGTTGGCAGGTTTTTCTGCATATCCATTCCTTCATTCATTCATTCAATATTGCTACCAATTAATATTGTTGCCCATGGCAACTCAAGGCGGTTTACAGAATATAAAACCACATTTAAAACAATACAAACTAACAAAAAGAATCAAATAAATTAATATAATGTAATAGTATATTTTACACAGTATAACAAATATACAAAATTACAAATTACCCCCCCCCCCCCACCTCTCATCCCCTGCCCCGGCGACAGTAGATCCCACTCTGGATTCCACAGACCTGCTGGCAGAACCAGGTCTTCAGCACCTTCTGGAAGAGTATTAGAGTGGGGACCATTCTAATTTCTTGGGGGAATGATGTTCCAGAGAGAGAGGGAGCCACCATGGAGAAGGTGTATCTCCCTCGGGGATGGGACCCACAACATTCCCTGCTTCCCACTCTGATGGGTCAGAGAATAGGATGGTTTGACCGGCAAGTGACCACCCCTCAGATAACCTGATCCCAAGCCATATGTTTTGTGCATATCTTCAAAGCCAATTGTACCAAGATTTTTCTATGTATCATGAGTTATCTTGATAAGCATCTATAACTTCTGCAAACTTGCAACGTTCAATGTTACTACTAAATGTTTGTTAGTATATTATTGTTGTTGTTGTTGTTGTTGTTGTTATTATTATTATTATTATTATTATTATTATTATTATTATTATTATTATACAATTGTATCACAGCGGCCAGTTGTTTCGCCGGATTTGGCATTGGTTACTAGTCGGGCCCCACCCAGAGGCCTAGGACGTCGTAACGTATTTTCGTAATATGTGTGCAGATCCAAGCAGTGTGGCTTTTTGCATTTGACTGATGGTGATTTTGTCAATTTTTAACTGTTTTAAATGTAATTCCAGTGCTTTTGGTATAGCACCCAGTGTGCCAATTACCACTGGAATTATCACTGCTGGTTTGTGCCATAGTCGTTGAATTTCGATTTTTAAGTCCTGGTATCTTGCGATTTTTTCATGTTCCTTCTCGGTGACCCTGCTATCACCTGGTATTGCGATGCCTATGATTGTGACCTTATTTTTCTCAACCAGTGTGATGTCTGGTGTATTATGCGCCAGTATTTTGTCTGTTTGTATACGGAAATCCCACAAGATCTTGACCATCTGATTTTCGGTGACTTTTTCAGGCTGATGTTCCCACCAGTTTGTTGCTGTTTTAATATTATAATTTTTGCACAAATTCCAATGGATCATTTGTGCTACTGAATTGTACCGCAATTTATAATCAGTCTGCACAATTTTTTTACAGCAGCTGAGTATGTGATCAACAGTTTCATCAGCTTCTTTGCAAAGTCTGCATTTGGCATCATCAGAGGATTTTTCGATTTTGGCCTTAATGGCATTTGTGCGGATAGCTTGTTCTTGCGCAGCCAGGATTAGTGACTCTGTTTCTTTCTTTAATGTACCTGTTGTTAACCATAACCAAGTTTGTTCACTGTCCACTTTATCTTTTATTTTTTCCAGAAATTGGCCATGCAGTGCTTTGTTCTGCCAACTCTCCATTCTTGATTTTATCACATCTTTTCTGTATTCTTGTTTATTATTATTATTATTATTATTATTATTATTATTATTATTATTATTATTATTGTTGTTGTACAATTGTATCACAGCGGCCAGTTGTTTCGCCGGATTTGGCATTGGTTACTAGTCGGGCCCCACCCGACTATTATTATTATTATTATTATTATTATTATTATTATTATTATTATTATTATTATTATTATTATTATTATTGTGTTGCCCAAAGGAAAAAAATACAATGATTCATTAAGTTAATTAATTTGATTTGATCTTAATTAATTTTGCTTATTCTTTTTTTTTTCAGATGGCCATGTTATAATTTAAAATTCTTTATATGGCTAACACTTATGTTGATAATTATTTATGTGGATGATAGTTACAAAATTATTGTAACTTTTATAATTTTTACAGAGCCATATTTACAATGATTCTTATGGTGGGAAGAAGTCTTCTAGCTCTCGTAAAGATCTGTTGGTTAGTGTTCTTAATTGGGATTTGTTACAACACCTCTTAATATTTTTTACATAATGTATTCTATGTGTGCTTTATTATTTTTAACTTACCTCAGTAAAGGATACAATTAACTTAAAACCCGGGAATAATCTGTAAGTCATTATATAAGTTAGAGCTGTGTGGTGATTTTGGAACCAAAGAGGAAGAGTTGAGTCAATGCAAATAGGGCACCTATAGTGACTATATAGAACTTATAGAAGTTATTAATATGTATGATGCTAATGAGATGCTGAATCCTGACCTAAAGGCTTTTGGAAGCCAGGCAGTTCCTATAAAACCAGTGTAAACTTAGTGTTTTTCTTTTTCTCTAAAACCCATATTTGGTTGTAGCTACAACTTTAATTGAATTGAAAGATAAATGAATTGTACTAGATAGATGGGAAGTTCCAGGATGTAAATGATTGGTAATAACTATTTAACCAGTCCAAGTGTGTGAAGCATATAGAGTCTACAAGGTAAACCTATCTAGAGCTCCAAATCCTCTTTTGAGAAAGATGAAAATAGCAAAACTTTCAAGCTATGTGCTACCTCAGATGAAATATGATTCTATCCTAGTTCTCAAGTTGGAAACCATATAGCCACAGGTTTTCTGGTTATTAATTCTCCAACTCATTAATGTCTGGTCTTATTTTTAGTACTAGTTGTTATTTTATTTATTATGTGCTTGTCTACTTTAGTCTATAATTTTAGTTTTAATGTTAAGAACTTACATAGAATTTAGTACTAACATAATAGCAATAGCACTTATATACTGCTTCACAGTGCTTTACAGCTTCTCTAAGCGGTTTACAGAGTCAGCATATTTCCCTCAACAATCTGGATGCTCATTTTACCAACCTTGGAAGGATGGAAGTCTGAATCAACCTTGAGCCACTCAGGATCAAACTCTTGGAGTGAACAGTGAGTTAGTCTGCAGGACTACATTCTAACTGCTGGGCACCATGGCTCTTTTAATAATTAGCAAACCTAACTTTTAGTTCTCCATGGTATCGACAGGAGAGTTCAGGATGGTTATTCCAGCCTGCTAGCTCATTGAATGAATTGAAATTCTGAAGACATGCCTCCTTGGCAACGGTCCCCAATCTTTCAATTCAGTCTCAGCTCGCAAGACTGGTTTCCTGAGCTCTCAGCTCAGGTTTTAAAAGATTGTTGGATTGTGGTATAAATTAGTTTGACATCAATATAAGAGAACGACAGTGCATTATGCTGTGAGTTAATGCCGTAGGTGCCATTGCGGGACTCTTTAACACTAGATTTAGCGCTTTCCGCATTCTCCCCTTTGAGCTACATTTTTTTTTGCCTCAGGGAAGTTTAACGGACATTGAGGTTGCTCTTAGTTGCTCAGGAAAGACCACACTGATTAAAAGCATAGTGTGGTCTTTTTGTGTGTGGTGTGGCTGCAGTCGGAGGATTAGTAGCAGATTTCTGTGAATTGTAGTTTGCTTTTTGCTAATCTGGAAAGTGGGGTGCTAAGTATTCCACGACCAATGGCTTTTCCCGCTTCAAACATGCCAAAGTATCAGTATCAGAATGCCTCAGTATCAGACTTACAGCGGTGACCATTTTGTATACTCTGGTGGCGATTTTATGCCCTCTGGCTGATATTTCACCTCATCGGCTGCCCAAAACATTTTATTGCTATTGGCACCGTGATATTTTGGCCTTTGTATTCACCATGGGGGAATGGGTCATTTAGGCCTACCCCGCAGGCTTGTCGTCGGTTCACAGGGTTCAGGTCAGCTAGGCCTACCTTGTCTATTGCACTGCCTCAATACGATTGAAGTTATTAGATCGGCCTCAACTTGGCAGCAGGCTGATCTTCATTGGGATGATTCTAACGGCCTAAAACTTTTTGGGAGAATGCTCATCATCAACTGCAGATTGCTTTGATCATTGAATGGTTGGTGCTACGATGGCTGAAAACTATGGCTGCTTGGGCCGAGCCCGGACTGATTCTTCATCGCAAGGGTCTGAGTGTCATGTCAAAGGGCTTAGCTAGCCTTGATCTGTTAGTCTGGCAGCAGCAGCCAAAATTGAGGCCAAGGCTAGGGCTCAGAAGAAGGCTTCTAGAGCCAAGGCAGCCAGTCAGAGCAAAAAAGCCTTAGAGTAATTGCGAAGGTCAGTAAACAATCGGTTAGTTCTAAAGGTACTAAAACGAAGCCATCAGAGGCTTCTCTGTTAGGGGTTGGTATGGACAAGTTTGGTCCTTCCAAACAAATAGGATCACGCCCTCCACTTAGGATTTGGTCACCGGAGACTCTTAGTGAGCAAGGGGAGAATGTAGATCTGACTATACCATCTGATCCTTCTACTTCTCGAGATTGTTTAAGACCATCTCAGCCCACAGGCCTTTCAACTGAGGCGGAGACCTCAGTGGACATGGAGGAGCTGGAGATGCCTGCCTATTTCAGGAAGTAGATCTTCCAGGCAACTAGGCAGGAGATGGATGTATTCCAAAAATTCAGGCGCCTCAGCCTTACAGTACAACTATATAATTGGAGATGGGGGATCCTGGGGGGGATCCCAGATATGATCAGGGGACTTGGAGTGAACCATCATCTCCTGGGCCTTCGGCTAGAAGTCCATCTCCCTTATCTGAGGGAGAAATCCCAAGTAAGGGTGAATTTCCTTAAGGAGAAAGTGAACAACCAGCTTGCCAAATTTTAAAGACCTATTTAATCCGTCTCTTTTTAAGTTCCTGCTTTCAAACGCAAAAACAATGGCCCGCCTAGAAAAGGACTCAACTGCTCCGGATTCTGCCCAAGGGTCAGTGGCAGAGGACAACTTCCTTTTCATGGAAAAGACGACAGTTGCAAACATTCCTGGGATGTTACTGGATGCAATTAAGAGGCAATGGACTGCTCTGCTCTTTCTAGGCCAACTAATTATGAAAACTCTCTATATGCAGTTGACTGACCTTTTGACTCTAGTGCAGGTTCCCAAGGTGGATGCGCCGGTGGCCGCATTGATTTCTACCTCAGTGCTGCCATCCGATGCTGAGGACGCCTTGAAGGCTGAGGACAGATAGGAGGAGAGGGTTCTGCACAGAGTCCATCAGGCTGATTCCTGGGCCATCAGAGCTATGACAGCTGCTTCCTTTTTTACCAGGGCATCCTTGGGTTGGCTCTAGCAACTGCAAGGTAGGATTCCAGCAGATGATCTCTGTGCACATCAGAACATCTCAAAGATCATGACTGCAGCTTAGTTCACTGCTGATGTGCCACTGAATTCAGTTAAGTTTGCGGTTCGAGATATGGCTGCGAATGTTACGGCTCGTCATATGATCTGGTTGCAGCATTGGTGCATGGATGCTAAGCATAAGTGGAAGTTGGATTCTCCTTTTCTGGGGGAAAAACAGCTTTTTGGGGATTCCTTGTCACCTTTCCTTGTTGAGACTAAGGACAAGAGGAAAGTGCTGCCTACACATGGCAGAAGGTTGGAATTTTGTCCTTCACTGTATTTTAGATGGCAGCCCTTTTGTCAGGGCAAGGAGGGGTCTAATTTTACCCGCCAACAGTGGCCAACAGGAGCTCCAATTATAAACATGATAGATACCAATCAGATAGATCTGGATATTGGACTGGGGCCAGAAGTAGACAGCAAGCTCAGGACAGCAACCATTTCGTGGTGTTTAACTGTTTAACTGTTTATTAAATTTATAGGCCGCGCAATCCTGGAGGACTCTGGGCGGCTTACAGAAACAGAAATTAAGAGAAATTAAAAACAGATAAAACACGACAAATTTAAAAAGACACAACATGCACCCAATCTAAGCGGGGCTGGACCTCAATCCAGAGGTCAACAGCCCCAGGCCTGCTGGAATAGCCAGGTCTTAATAGCTTTTCGGAAGGCCATGAGAGTGGGTAGGGTCCGGATCTCTGGGGGTAGCTCATTCCATAGGCCGGAGCAGTAACAGAGAAGGCCTTACTCCAAGGCGTCGCCAGCCAGCATTGTCCAGCTGATGGCACCTGGAGAAGGTCCATCCTGTGGGATCTTATCGGTCTTAGGGAGGTGTGTGGCAGAAGATGGTCTCGAAGATATCCGGGTCCTTAGCCATGTAGGGCTTTAAAGGTGATAACCAGCACCTTGAATCATGCTCAGAGACCAATAGGAAGCCAGTGCAGCTCGCGGAGGATAGGTGTAATGTGGGTGTACCTAGGTACACTCAGTATCGCTCGCGCGGCTGCATTTGGACTAATTGTAGTCTCCGAACACTTTTCAAGGGCAGCCCCATGTAGAGCGCATTACAGTAATCCAGTCTTGAGGTGATCAGGGCGTGAGTGACTGTTTTCAGTGCCTCCCGGTCCAAATAGGGCCACAACTGGTGAACCAGGCGAATCTGGGCAAAGGCCCCTTGGTCACAGCCGACAGATGATGTTCCAACGTCAGCTGCGGATCCAGGAGGACCCCCAAGTTGCGGACTCTCTCTGAGGGGAGCAAATTTTCTCCTCCCAGGTTAAGGGACGGACTAGCTGGGCTGTCCTTAGGAGGCAACATCCACAGCCACTCAGTCTTGTCAGGATTGAGTGCAAGTTTGTTCACTCCCATCCAGACCCTAACAGCTTCCAGGCACTGGCACATCACTTCCACCGCTACGCTGAGTTGGCACGGGGTGGACAAATACGTGTATCGTCCGCATACTGATGGTATTTAATCCCGTGCCGGCGAATGATCTCATTCAGTGGCTTCTTATAGATATTAAATAGGAGGGAGGGACAGGACCGACCCCTGCGGTACCCCATAATTAAGGGGCCTAGGAGTCGACCTCTGCCTTCCAACCAACAGTGACCTATCGGAGAGGTAGGAGGATAACCACCGTAAAACGGTGCCTCCTACTCCCACCTCTTCCAGCCGTCGCAGAAGGATACCATGGTCGATGGTATCGAAGGCCGCTGAGAGGTCAAGGAGCACTAGGATAGGAATGTCCTCTATCCCTGGCCCGCCAGAGACCATCAGTCAGTGTGACCAAAGCGGTTTCAGTGCTGTAACCAGGCCTGAAACCAGACTAAAAAGGGTCTAGATAATCTGCTTCATCCAAGGTCCGTCGGAGTTGGAGGGCCACTACCTTCTCAACAACCTTCCCTAAAAAAGGGAGGTTGGAGACTGGACGATAGTTTTTAAGAATAACTGGATCCAGAGAAGGCTTCTTGAGGAGGGGTATCACCACTGCCTCCTTCAGAGGTTGTGGAAAAGAACCCTCCCATAACGAAGCGTTCGTAATTCTCTGAAGCCAGCCTCGCGTCATCTCCCTGCTGGTTGAAACCAGCCAGGAGGGACACGGATCCAGTAAACAGGTAGAGGCACTCATCGCTCCCATGGCCTTGTCACTTCATCAGGGGTGACAAGCTGGAACTCATTCCAGGAAATCTGAGCAAAACCCTCCCCCGGCATCTCCGCTGGTTCTGTCCAAGTGGAGTCAAGATCTGTCAGAATCTGAGCGATTTTGTCCAACAGAAACTGGGCAAACTCCTCAGCCCGTCCCTGTAAGGCATCCCCCGCTTCCCCCCCTTTCAGGAGGGAGCGTGTTATCCTAAACAGGGCGGCTGGGCGAGATTCTGCAGACGCAATAAGAGTGGAAAAATGCACACATTTTGCCGCCCGTATCGTCACTAAATAAGTCCTAGTGAAGGCTCTTAGTAGTGTTCGGTTGGATTTGGAGTTGCTAGCCCTCCAGCGTCACTCTAGGCGTCTCTTTTGGTGCTTCATCTCCCGGAGTTCCTCGGTGAACCAAGGTGCCCTCCTGGATCCACTGCTGCGGAGAGGCCACAAAGGCACAATCCAATCTAGTGCCTCGGTTGCCGCTGTATTCCATGCGGCGACCAAGGACTCCGTCAGATTGTGGGCGAGAGAGTCAGGTATCTCCCCAAGCTCCTTCTGAAATCCCAACGGGTCCATCAGGTGCCTGGGGCAGAACCACTTAATCGGTTCTACCTCCCTGCAGTGAGGAGTAGCTTCCGAAAATCAAGCCTCAACAGGAAGTGATCTGACTATGACAAGGGCGAGATCTCTATACCCCTTAACTCAAAATCACGTCTCCACTGCCCCGAGAGAAACACTAGGTCGAGCGTGTGTCCCGCTCTGTGAGTTGGACCCTGAATTACCTGGGTCAAGTCCATGGTTGTCATGGAAGCCATGAACTCCTGGGCCCCGTCAGAGCGTTCGCCTAGGGACGGCAGGTTGAAGTCCCCCAGTACTATCAGTCTGGGGAACTCAACCGCCAACCTGGCTACTGACTCCAGGAGCGCAAGCAGGGCTGTTGTGACGCACTGGGAGGTAGGTACGTCAAAAGCAAGCCCACTTGAACCCCTAGGTCCGACTTCAAGAGAAGGGACTCACACCCTACAGTTTCTGGAGCAAGGATCCTGCGAGGAACTAATGATCCTTGGATAATAATGCCCTATTGCCGTCAGAAATGACTTGGAAGCATCACTGCCGATAGGGGTTGGCTGGCATTCTTCTTTGGGGGGAGATCATGACTGTTACCTGGGTACTGGAGACAGTGACATCAGGGATATCCCTGGAATTTTGTTCCCCTCCTCCGAGGTTCTTTCTCCGCTCCCATGTCCAGAGCGAAGAGGTCTTATGGAAGTGATAATCCAACATTTGTTGGACATTTGGGCCATACAGCCACTTCCATGGGAACAGCGGGGACAGGGATTCTATTCAATGCTGTTTGTAATCCCAAAGGCTTTGGGGTGTGTGTGTGAAGGGCAGTTCTCAATCTATGGGTCTCAACAGGCATCTGGTTTACAGAAAGTTCAAGATGCATTCCCTTCAGTCTATTCTGGCAGGAATCCGGCACAGGGATCTTTTGACTTCAGTGGACTTGATGGAAGTTTACCTCCATATCCCTATCCATCCAAATTACAGATAGTACCTGAGATTCTGTTACAACAAGAGGCATTTCCAAAATGCAGCCCTTCCATTCGGACTTGCATCGGCCCCAAGGACATTCACCAAAGTTCTAGCAGCACTGGCTGCCTATCTTCGGACATTGCCCATCCAAATCCAATGTTATTTAGATGATTTACTGATTCAGGCCTCGTCATACAAACAGGAGGAAAGGGGCCTTCATACCACCATTCAGGTTCTAAGAGAACACAGGTTTTCTGTGAATCTGAACAAATGTCATTTAGTCCCCTCTACAAGACTGGTGCACTTAGGTGCACTTATACACACTATTACCAGACATGTCTTTCTTTCCCAGGAGCGGCAGGACAGCATCGGAGCGCTGACAGTCCAGATTCCATTGGTTCCATTGGCGCTGCTGTCTCAACTGCTGGGGAAACTAGTATCTTGCATCTCCCTAGTATCCTGGGCACGGTTCCATGCCAGACCACTTCAGTGCTTCATGCTGCCCTACCAAAAAACGCATCGCAGTATGTCTCCAGTGAAAGTGCGGGTGCCACCAAAGATTTTACAATTGCTGCGATGGAGGGGGTCCAGGGCCATAATCAAGGGTTGTGTTTTCAGGGAGATGGACAGGTTGACCATTACAACAGATGCCGCCTATATGGCTTAGGAGCCTATTTTAGAGACAGGGTAGCCCATAGTTAGTGGACTCTTCAGGAGTTAACTCACAGTATAAACTGGTTGGAACTGAGGACAGCACGCCTAGATCTCAGGGCCTTTCACCAACAGATCTCGGGTGGCCATATCCTGATCTTAATGAACAATGTGGCCACAAAGACCCACATCAATAAGCAGGGGGGCTCAGTCAAAATCCTTCATGACAGAGGCAGAGACATTGTGTTGGTGGGCGAAGGCTCACCAGTTGTCGATCAGGGCAGAACATATTGCAGGGGTGTCCAATGTACAAGCGGACTGGTTGAGCATGGCCATGGTGGACAATGCAGAGTGGCATTTGCATCCCATTCTCTTGAACTGAACTGTCTGATCGCTTTGGTCATCCTGTCCTGGATCTATTCGCCTCTCCAATGAACTCTCACCTGCCAAGGTTTTTCTTCAGGTTTTGAGCCCTGGGAGCAGAAGGAGAAGATGCCCTAAGATGTCTATGGCCCAGGGGGCTGCTGTACACCTTTTCCCCGATGCCTCTGATCCCAGCTGTAGTGAGGAAGGTGTTGTAGGAGAGGGCAGAAGTTCTGTTGGAGGCTTCCCATTGGCCCCGGCGACTGTGGTTCACTGACATGGTCAGCCTCTCGGTGGCCAGACCATGGATCATTCCCCCGGAGAAGATCTCTCTAAGTCAGGGGCCCATCCAACACCCAGAGCCCCAGTGGTTATGCTTCACTGTTGGTGGTTGAGCGGAATCTGCTGAAAACAGAAAGATTGTCTAACAAGGTCATTAGCGACCATTCAGGTGGCCAGGTGGCCTTCCACCATCCGCATTTACAATGCAACCTGGAAGGTATTATGTACCTGGTGTCAGAAGGGGCACGTAGATCCTCTGTTGGCCTCTGGTGGATGTACTGGAATTCCTGCAAGAAGGTTTAAAGAAAAGACACTCTTCAAACACACTCTTAACAACAGGTTGCAGCTTTGGCCTCTGTTATTAGTATAGAGGGTTCTAGTTCTTTAGCTCACTATCCTAGAGTTAGAGCTTTTCTCATGGCACCTCTAATTTGCGGCCCCCAATGGTACACCATTATCCCACCTGGGATTTGTCCAAGGTTTTACATGCCCTGATCAGAGCACCTTTTGAGCCCTTAAGGGAGGCTAGTCTTCATCTCCTTTCATGTAAGATGTCATTCCTAGTGGCTATCACATCTGCTAGATGGATATCAGAGTTGGCAGCATTGTCAATGAGAAAGGATCTCTGTGTGTTTCATGCGAGTAGGGTGGTTCTGTGGGTGGACCCTGCCTTTATGCCTAAGGTTAACTCCTTGTTTCACTGAGCTCAGGAGTTAATACTGCCAAACTTCTGTTTTAGGCCTCAGCATTCCTTAGAAAGGCAATGGCATACATTAGATGTATGGAGGGCACTCCACATTTATATTTCTAGGACCTCTTCATTTAAGAAGACTGACGCCCTCTTCGTACCCTTTCTTCCGTCAACTCTGGGCCACAGGGTAACACCTTCCACGGTGGGTCATTGGATAAGGGCTTGTATAGCCAGAGCATATGAGAGCCAGGCTCTCCCAGTGCCCAGGGGGATCATAGCCCATTCTACAAGAAGTGCGGCTTCTACAGCTGCTTGGGCTATTCAGGCATCAGTACAAGAGATATGTAGGGCGGCGATGTGGACATTACCTGTGTCGTTCATAAGCCAATGCATACTCTTCTGCAGAAGCAGCTTTTGGTTGGTGTGTTCTTCAGAAGGTGCTTGAGGAGGATGGCACTTTGGGCCAAGATAGATCCCACCCATAGGACTTCCAAGACTTTGGTATGTCCCATCCTGGCATCTCCCGTCGATACCATGGAGAAGGGTCGCTGGTCTTACCTGTGAATGCCCTTTCTCATGAAGATCGATGGAAGAGTCCAGACCTGCCTGGTTGACTGGCCAGTGGCCAGGAGAGAGTGAAGTTTGGACTGGATGTAGTACAAGGTTCCGCTCGTTTTGTCTTTATTGTTCAAGACTGGGGACCATTGCCAAGGAGGCATGTCTTCAGAATTTCAATTCAGTCAACAAGCTAGCAAGCTAGAATAACCATCCTAGACTCTCCCATCAATCTTCTTGAGAAAGAGGTAAGACCAACGCTCCTTCTCTTTTATCACTTAAGCTGATAACCCAACGTTGCCCAGGTGTTTATAAACATTGAAGCATTTGTCTAAGAGGGAGCCATTGATAGGGGCCTTTCTTCCCCCTACTTCCATGCCCATCATCCCTGCCCTCTCCCTTCCACCTCCCATGTGCTCCTTTCCCACCCTGTCTATGATCCTGGCACTTTGTGCCAAAGCATTTGTCTGACAAGGAGCCATTAAGAGGGGCCTTTCTTCCCCCTACTCCCATGCTCATCATCCCTGCCCTCTCCCTTCCCCCACCCATGCGCTCCTCTTTCCTGCCCTGTCTACTATCCTGGCACTTTGTCCAAATCCATCAGGCACTTCCCCATTGGTCCACTGGAGGGCAAAAGTCATGGCTGGCTTTCCAGAGGAAGCTGCAAAGGAACTGACATCACAAACAATTGCCGCTCTAGGATGCTGCACTTGCTCTCCTTAACTGCCCAGGGGTTCCCAAGTTATGCTGGAACCCACACACACTCTCTCACACACACACCACAGGGGTATCTTACACACACACACAACCCCCCCCCCCCCCCCCAGTATTTGTTTCCTGAGGGTAAGTCATCTGTGTACCAAGTTTGGTTGAAATTGCTTGAGGCGCTCCAGAGTTATGCTGGAACATACATACATACATACAGCCTTTTTTATATAGATAGAGGAAGAAAGAAGAAAGAAAAGAAAGAAGAAAAAGAAGAAGAAAGAAAGAAGGAGGAGGAGGAAGAAAAAGATACATTAGATAGAAGAAAAGATGATGAGGAAGAAGAGGGGAGGCTTAGCATTACCAAATTGGGATTTATATGCATCAGCAGTAACAATAACATTTGTGAAGGACTGGATAGAACTAAAGAATAAAAGAATTCTGACCTTAGAAGGCCATGACCTACAGGCAGGCTGGCATACATATCTATGGGATGATAAAAATAAAACGCACAAATACTTTCAAAATCATTTAATCAGAAGAGCCTTACTGCAACAATGGTTCAAAATCAAAAATATCCACTATGTGAAAATCCCAAATTGGCTATCACCAATAGAAAGGACGACTCACCCAAATTTTACAGATTGGAACAAAATCCTAAAATACAGAGACTTAATTGATAGGCAGGGAAATTTAAAAACAATTGAAGAATTGGCAGATCAGAACATGAAAGTTGACTGGCTAACTTACCTCCAAATCAAAACTAAATACAATAAAGATACTAAATTATATGGCATCGAAACAGAACCACACAAATTGGATAAAATTATTCAAAGCCCAGATAGATGATAAGGAGAATATATAAATTCCTCCTGAAGTATAAAATGGAAGAGGAAATTGTGAAAGAACAAATGATAAAATAGGCGCAGAACTTTGGCTATAATATTGAATTAGACAAATGGGAAAAATTTTGGGGAATAAATTTAAAAATGACACTATCAGTTCCATACAAGGAAAACCAGTACAAAATGTTTTACAGATGGCACCTGGCACCATCAAGGTTAGCTAAAATCTCAACAAATACCTCCCCAAAATGCTGGAAATGCGAATCAATACACGGAACATACTATCATTTATGGTGGACTTGTGAGGAGGCAATTTTTTTTTGGAAAAGGATCAAAAATTGGCTGGAGGTAATAACAGGGATTAAAATAGATTGGAAACCTGAAGTTTTTTTATTAGGAATTATGTTGGTGAAATACAAAAAAGAAATCCAATATTTAATACTACATATACTTACAGCGGCAAGGATTGCCTTTGCCCAGAAATGGAAAAACAAATTAACCCCAAATGAAGATGAAATAATAAGAAAGATTATGGACGGTGCCGAAATGGATAAACTAACTAAAGAAATACAGGAAAAGGAAGAATCAGAATTCTACCAGATATCGGATAAATAGTATAGGTGGATGGAGGAAAGAAACAAAAATCAATGAAAGAATATAACAACACTCAAAAATAATAGTTATGAGTAAAATAAGAGGGTTAAGAATGGTGAAATATAAATGAAATATGATAGAAGGGGAAATAAGATAAGGTGAGCGATATCGATTGATGATTGCTAATATAAAAAACAGGAAGTTCGTGTTCGCACTGTATTGTATAAATATGTATGTCTAATTTTTGTGTGTGTGTATTTTACATGTTTGTTAATAAAAATCTTTAAAAATTTTTTTTTAATGAAGTTATTAAAATAGATGTAATTTTTCTTGTTTGAATTTTATGTTTGTCTATGTTAAGAAAATTAAAAATAAAATTACCAAATTTTTAACTTTTCCACTCCAGCTTTGTTGCCTTGTTTCTAGTATGTGCTTGCTCCTGTGAGTTTTTTTCTGAAATGTTTTAAATTGTTGAAGTTGAATCATGAAAATAAATGTTGCTCCTCACTGTATGTTTAAATGATCATAGAAATTTTCTTTATTAAGCCTCTCAGTAGTAAATGTTTGACATTCCACCAGAGAACAATTCATATAAGGTAAAATATTTGACTAGGTTATATCTGTTATAACCTTAGTGAATTTTTGCAACAAAGTGTAAATACCCTAATATTTTTTTAAAAAAAACATTACTGAATAATTTCAGAACTTTTTAAGTTTGTGAAATTTTGTTCTTTGCATATGGTAATTGATTAAATCTGAGAAGTTATCTGTATAGAAAGATGAAGCTAGTATTAATTTTCTCAAATCTTTCAGATACAATAGTAAATTTAATTTATTACATTGTGAAGTTAGCATATATGGTATATTTGTCACTGTTTCAGGATAATATGGAACAATCTTATTTAGTGGACATATAACCAAATAATCGTCACGTATATAAAAAAAGTAGGTAGAAAGTTTGAACTTTTATATGAAAACATTGCATTACCATGTAATACAATGCATTCAACTGAATCAACTCAAATTGTTTACTGTATTAATGCACTTTGGAGCTCGTAATATATTTTGAATACTAAGGTAATATTATTTGCAGTCCCTTATGAGTTTGTGTTTGAGTATCTTTTATACTCTTGTCATTTTTTTAAACAGAGTGGATTTTATCACGACCAGCGAAATTACAGCAGTCTTAGACATAGCAAAGCACTTCCTTCTTATCAGCCTCGGGTTTGTTTGGTTTTATTGGATGAATTATTTTGCTGAATAGATTTTTTCTTCAGTAAAGCATAACAGCATGAGAATTAGCATAAATGCTTTGTTTCATTTGAGTTGAATTAACAATTGGTCAAGGATCCAGTGAAGGGTTTTTTGATCCTATATTAGTTGATGCAGCATGAATCAAGTTAGAATTAGAGCTAGGTTCAGGAATTTAGATTTCTTTTCACTTTTTGTCATGCAACTCCCTGATTTAAATTTGCCATTATGTTAACCATAAATCTAACACATTTTAGTATTATATGCAATTATTCTAAAAAGGGTTATTCTAAAAGATAGGGCCAGCATAGGCTTATGGATGACATTTTTTTAAATCAAATATCTAATGGAGTGTTTAACCTATTATTGCCAGCTTTGGACTGTGTATGCACTCTTTCTGTTCCATCATTTTATGACAATGCACTCACACTGTTCCTTACCTGCATGTTTGATGAAAAATGTGCATCATTTATACAGCATTCAGTACAATTCAATCCTTATTCTTCTCACAGTCATCATCTCTATATAATGAACCTCTGGCAACCACCAAGAATTACAGGGTTAGTAAAATGTAACATGATACTTAATGTTTAGTTATTGTAATGTTTATGTATTCTGAAATCTAAAAAAAGTACTCTGTTCTATAGGCTTCTCCAGATGTAAACACTGGTTTGATAAGAAGTACCAGTTTGGTTCGTATGTAGATCTGCATGGTGACTTTAGCCTGAGCATACTGTTTACTGACAGCTTTGTGTATCATTATCTTGTAAATATATAGCTTAAGTTTGAAAAAAATATAAGAATGGAGAACATCAGGAAACTATCTTGAGAAGAAACAAAGTATATGTAAGCACTGGGGCTCTTAAATTTGTAGAGATTTTCTTAAACAAATAAATAACAGCTGCAGTGATTAATTTAACAACTTAGTCAAAAAAGATAATAAAATGGAAATAAAACTCACTTAGCAACTGTCTCAGAAACAGAAATTTTGAGCTCAATTGTGATTGTAAGTCGAGTACTACCTGTAATCTCTGTCTGCATGCTGCTATTGCCTAGAAAAAGAAACTAAAATATTACTTTCTGTTTTTATAAGATCTGAGCTACTTATATCATTTCCCCCTACCCCATCAATATGTCTGTTTACATGTTTAAGTTGCCCTTCTTCCTTTCCATTTCCTTGTTCTCCAGCCAATGAAACAAGACACATTATGTTGTTTAGTTGTTTATCCAATTGTATGAGAAAGTACTTACGGGCTTATTCTGTACTTTTATAGAACAACAAACACTATTTTCTCTGTTCTCTAGGCATCGTTATGTGATGATGGATTGTATAAACGGTACAGTAATCATCCTGTAAGTCTATAGGAATTTCATTTTATATGTTTGCATGTGTATGTGAAAATAAACAGCTGAAAAAGTATTTCATAACATTTGTTTTTTAGCCTTCAGAAGATAGTTATTATTCTTCAAGAGCAAGTTCATCACGAAGTAGTCCAGTGGTGAGATGTCTCTGCATGTCTTAAACACTTCCATTTTTATGGATAACTCTGATATTAAATAGATAGAGATTACTAATATGCATTATTGATAATATAAATGTAGAGTTGTTGGCTGTCATTCTGGGAATCTCCACTTTTTCAATTATGTATTTTGAAAGAAGAATATTAATTATTCTTAGCAAGAAAAGTATAGTTGAAAGAATGTAATACTCTAAAATCATTTTTAAAATTTTATATTTAAAAATATGGAAATTTTCCATGCTTATCATATTGTATTTGTTCTGTAGCTAATAGTAAGCAGAGAGAATACAAGGTTTTCAGTTAAAGCTTCCTTTTATATTACCTTCTAATTTTATATGCCTATTGTATCAGGAACTGATGTACTAATACAACTTCCACTAGTACTCCATTTGATAAAAGCTCAGTTGTTCACTATTGCAAGTTAACACTGTGGATGTAATTTGGTCCTATGATAACAGATAGCTTTCTTTACACAGGGTCAGAATGGGGAAACTGATGATCAAGGATTATATTTCATGTTTTTAGAGGGAGGGAATAAGTTCAATGTTGTCAAGATTGCATGTATTTGTTTAGGACGTGGAATGTGCAAAAATAGATTCAGGGATCCAAAATTGACCATCTTTCCATAAATAGAGACTTACATTCTTTTCCTTTAGTTGGATGCAGGCTTTACACTACTTAGGTATTAGGAATGAAAGAGCTGAGAGGTTTTGTATTCTATCTAGCCAGGCAGAGTTAAAGTATATACCAAATTGATTGTTGATTATTTGTAATCTCACATAGAGTTGCCAAGTTAGAAAAAATAGCTTGAATGTAACTAAAGAAAAATTTTGAAAATGGGACTATGTAGATAGTGGTAGTTTAATTAAGCCAACTAAATCTTCTAATTAGGCAATTATTTTGCATAAATACTAGTTTGAAACATTATTAAGGTACTGAAGTGAAAATTTGCAGGTTAATTTGACTGTGAAGTCTACATCTATCACATCAGACTCTAGCATCACAAAGGTTCTTCTTCACCACATTGCATTGGTTTATTTATTATCCAGTTAAGTCCTTAATATTGTAGAAATCTTATTATTGATTTAGATAAATATGTACCATATATAATAATAACTTAGTTAATTATTTATTTCCAACTCTGATAGTTTACAGATGGTGAATCAGACAACATTGCATCCTCTGACCATGCTGTACAAATTCATAGGGATAGTGTGGTGAGCAATTGCATGATTGATATAGGTCTGCTGTGTTCTAATTTCATCAATTCATAACCTGTGAAATTTTACAGATCCTAATCTTGATATGTATAATAAATATTCCTATATACTCTATATTGAATATACATATTAAAGTATTTCATCACCTTTCAAGATAGAATTGCACTATTTTTAAAATACTCTTATTTCTTATCCTTGTTGTTAGTTGTGAAGACATGTCCGACTCATCGCGACCCCATGGGCAACATTCCTCCAGACCTTCATGTCCTCTACCATCCTCTGGAGTCCATTTAAGCTCATGCCTACTGTTTCGGTGACTGCATCCAGCCACCTCATTCTCTGTCATCCCCTTCTTTTGCCATCACTTTCCCAGCATTATGCTCTTCTCTAGTGAGTCCTTCCTTCTCATTAGGTGGCCAAAGTATTTAAGTTTCATCTTCAGGATCTGACCTTCTAAGAGCAGTCAGAGTTGATCTCCTCTAGGACTGACTGGTTTGATCGCCTTGCAGACCAAGGGACTCGTAGGATTCTTCTCCAGCACCATAGTTCAAAGGCCTCAATTCATTGGCGCTCAGCCTTTCTTATGGTCCAACTTTCACCACCATACATTGCAAATGGAAAAACCATAGCCTTGACTATACGTACTTTTGTTGGCAGGGTGAAGTCCCTGCTTTTTAGTATGTTGTCTAGATTTGCCATAGTTTTCCTCCCCAGGAGCGTCTTTTAATTTCTTGGCTGCAGTCCCCATCTACGGTGATCTTGGAGCCCAGGAAAATAAAATCTATCACCACCTCCATTTCTTCCCTATCTATTTGTCAGGAATTGAGAAGGGCGGATGCCATGATCTTAGTTTTCTTAATGTTGAGTTTCAAGCCAACTTTTGCACTCTCCTTCTTTACCCTCATTAAGAGGGTCTTTAGTTCCTCTTCACTTTCTGCCATTAGAGTGGTATCATCTGCATATCTGAAGTTGTTGTTGATATATGTATTGTTGATTGTTGATATTTCTCCTGGCAATCTTAATTCCAACTTTTGATTCATCTAGCCCCGCCTTTCTCATGATGTGCTCTGCATAAGTTAAATAGCAGGGTGACAGTATACAGCCTTGCTGGACTCTTTCCCCAATTTTGAACCAATCAATGGTTCTGGGTCCAGTTCTCATTGTTGCTTATCCTTAATATGTTTACTAAATTATCTCCCAGTTTATGTCCTAACTTAATGTAGACAATGTATTATTTTGTGTTTAAAATGAGAAGAATTAATTGCATATATATAATAAATGTATATAGATAAATATATTAATATGCTTCTGAAAGGATAAAACAGGTCCTTTTCCAGTAAATGAAATAGATTCTTGGTTCCTTTAGAATTAACAGTTATACTGTTATAACTATAGTATTTTCAAATACTAAAAAAATCTTCCTTTTCATATTAAAGTACAAGCAATCATATCCAAATTCATTTATATAGATTATGCATTAACATTTATATATTTCTAAACAACAATGTTCCTAATACCTAATTTGCAATGCATTTTAGATTTATTATCCAATAAACTAATAAATTTAGAATAGACTTTAGAAGGAATAAGAGGCTTAAAAGCCTTCAATGTTAGATAAACTCACTGTAGTTGAATTCCAAATCTAATAATGACTACAAAGAAATTCTACGTCTTACTAAATTGACTTTTTAAAAAATGCCTCTCCATTTATTTCACTTTCAAGTAGTTTCACTAAGTCTTATATGCCTTATTTTTTCAGAATATAAGACGCCCAGAGTATAAGACACACCAAGATTTTGAAGAGGCAAATTTTAAAAAAAGTTTTTGCACTCTGCAGACCTCCCAAAACCGGCCAGTTTTTCATTAAAAAAGGGACATGAATAGCCTTTCGGAGGCTTGTAGAATGCTCCTGCGGGGTAGCCCTCCCAAAATGAGCAAAAAATGGCCTGGTTTTTTTTTGCAAAAACGGGCCCATTTTTTTTTCAAAAAAAAAAAAAAAAAAAAAAAGCATGCATAGCCTTTAGGAGGCTTATAGAGTGATCCTTGGGGCTGTGAGGCAACATTGAGCAAAAAATGGCCTGCTTTTCGCTTATTTCTGCCCTCCCCAGCACTCAGGAGCATTCTGAAAGCCTCCTAAAGGCTATGCACGGCCATTTTGGGGAAGGGGCGGGGTTTCGGGAGGCAAAAAATGCTGTATTCCGTGTATAAGATGCATCCAGATTTTCAGCTTCTTTTTTGAGGGAAAAAGGTGCGACTTATAGTCCAAAAAATACAGTAATTCATCTAAATGTCTCATAAATTTTTTTAAAAAATTGTGAATTACATAAAGGAAACTATATTTTTAATGATGAATAATTTCTTTTTAATTATTGAATTACTCGATAACGTCAACACTTTTTATACCTATATGTCAGGCTAAACCAGGGGTCTGCAACCTTAAACACTCAAAGCGTCATTTGGACCTGTTTCCCACAGAAAAGAAAACACTGGGAGCCACAAAACCTGGGTGGGCGTGGCCACCTCGACATCACTCCCACCCAGTCACATGACCCCCCCAGCCACGCCTACCCAGGTTTCATAGCTCTAGATGTTTTCTGTGGGAAATGGGTCTCTCTCTCTCTCTCCTTCCCTCCCTCCCTTCCCTTTCCCTCTTTTTCTTTCTTTCTCACTGAATACGATAGCAAATCCAAAATAAAGTTATTAGTTTTTTTCTGAGTATAAGATACACCTTTCCCCCCACTAAAAAACGTGTAAATGTTCGTTGGTCTTATAGATCGAATACAGCCATTTTGCGCCTCCCGAAGTCCCGCCTCCACATCCCATTTTTTGAAAAATGGGCAAAAAACAGGCCATTTTTCACCAAAAGGGGGGGTTTGCCTTCCCCCACCCCCAGAAGCACTCTGCAGGCTTCAGGAGGGCTGGGGGAAGGGAGAAATGCCCCCCATTTTGGTGGAAAAACAGGGAGGTTTTTGCCTTACCCCAGCCCTGCTGAAGCCTGCAGAGTGCTCTTGGGGGCCGGGAAGGACAAAAACTTTTTTTTTCTTACTTCAATATCTTGGTGCGTCTTATACACTGGTGCATCTTATAGTACGAAAAATATGGTAATTGTGGGAAATTGCTTCTCTGTAATATTTTCATAGTGAATTCTAAGTTGATAGAAGCTGGCAAGATTGTACTAATAGCAATAGCATATATATTTTGATTTCTTTTGAGTTTGACAATATACTATATTATTCAAAATTATAAATAATCTTATTTTCAGATGCATTTTTTGCCCTCTCTGTTATTGCCTTTAAAAAAAACAACAGACTTGCTTACAATTTGTGCCTTCTGGCAAACTGCAGTTTTCTTGGCAAGAGATCTAGCTTGCCATTGTTTTCATCATAGGTCTGAGAGACTTCTTTCTTTTTTTCTTTTTCTTTCTTTCTTTCTTTCTTTCTTTCTTTCTTTCTTTCTTTCTTTCTTTCTTTCTTTCTTTCTCTCTCTCTCTCTTTCTCTCTCTCCCCTTTCCTTTTTTATTTCGCCTCCTCTCTCTCCCTTCTCTCTCTCTCTGATTTGTTTCCCTCTCTCATTCCCTACAGCTCCCTTTCATTTCTCTCTCCTTCTCTCTTTCTGTTTGTTTCCCTCTCTCTCATTCTCTCCCTCCATCATTTTCTCATTTCTTTTTCTCCCATTTTCTTGCTCCCATGTCTTTCTCACGCATGTGCACAAGCAAAATACCCTCCTGGGCAGGAGGTGAGTAGCCGGTCCCCTTTGTGTTGGCTCAGGAAGGAAGGGAATGGTGAGCAGTAGCAGGAGAGTCCTGTGCAGCTCATGAGAGCTGGCGCTTCCCTTTCTGCATCCAGCGACAGCAGTTGTTGCTGCTCCCCATTCCTCTCCTTATTGAGCCAACGTAAAGGAGACTGCAGCTGGTGCTGAGCTGCCTGTGAAGGATGCGGAATCAGAATCACAAAAAGCAGCTTGTCACAGACAGTGCAGAGAAAATGCTAGGGATGCTTCAGCCACGCAGCTCTGTGGAGAGGCTTATGCCTTCTCAGGCAGAGAGCAGATCGTGGGACTGGGTCAGCAGAGAGCTGCAGGAGAGGGGTCAAAGAGTCATGTGGCTCTTGGGTTACCAGTTGCCAATACCCAGGCTAAATCCAAGAACAGCAATAGCAGTAGCAATTCAGTTCTTTATTTGCTTATACATAACACAGAAACTTGCCAGGCTAAACGCTCAGGACTCACTGCTTAATGGATATACCCTGAGAGATTCTAGGGAGTGTGTGTCCTTAGGCTCTTCCTCTGAGTCCATTCCCAGGCTGCACTGTCTCTTATTTCTCCAGCCCTCCCTTCTCAAATATGCTCTCTCCCTCCTGGAAACTGTGACTTCACTGTGGTCTATTAAACCCCTGCCGGGCATCTTCTCTCATACCATGATCCAATATAATGCAAACTTATATTCATTTAAGAGCTCTGCTTTGTACACATGCAATGTGCTTCTTTGTAAAATTAAACACTTACTATTGATTTATATAAAACAAGAATTTGTATTTTCCATGAGGAACGATTCCTTTATATATAGCTTTAATCTGGAACAGTTAAAATAACAGAAGATTGACTTAATGTTTTAATTGGGAATCAAAACCTTCATTTATTCTCCTAATGACTGAATCTGTAAATCAACTTCCAATTCTAGATTATTTAGAGTCCAAATGTGGACATAACATTAAGCATTTTTCCCAATATTGTGAAATAAGATACAGTTAGTGAGAGGGACCTGGACGAATAAGTATATTAAATTTTTAGAATACTCTAGGTGTGTAATTTATTTCAGTTCATTTATTTATGTTTTTAAATATTTTTATTAAACTGTGTTTTTTTAAATTTTTATTTTAAACACATAAACACATCAACAAAAACAAACACATGACTTAACACAACATAGGAACAAAAAGTTCCATCATATATCATACAGCAGTTCCGTATCGGTTTCTTTACAGTTAATGTTTTCCCTTCTATACATTTCTATCTTGCATTCATGATCTCCTTATTCGTTATCCATTTTTATATACAATTCTATATTTATTTATACTTAGCTATTTATACCAAAATATTGTTTACCTATAGTGTGTTTTATATTCTTACTGTCATTTATTCTCTTACATACAATTATAGGTATACATTCACATAGTTATTCTTTTTCTTTGCCATTCTTATACTTTTGTTATTCCATTTAACAGGTTATAATATACAATTTGAGTTGTTTTGTTTACCATCCCTAGCGCCTGTTGTAACACCACTTATTTTCCCTTTCTTTTCTCCCTCACTTCCTTCTCTACTTCCTTTCTTCCTCCTCTCCTTCCCCTTCTTTCTTCCCTTACCTCTCCCCTACTCCTACCCTCTCTCTTCCCCTTCCTGCCCTCTCTCCTTCTCTTTCTCTCCCTTCCACCCTCCTCTCCTTCTCTTTCTCTCCCTTCCACCCACCTCTCCTTACCTCTTTCTTCTTCCCTTACCTCTCCTCCACTCTTCCTTTCCTACTATCTCTCCATAATCTCAGTTTATGTTTTCTTGGGGATGGTATTTCCACAAACCCATATAGTTTCGTATAATTTCCTTTTTTCTCTTTTGTTCTACAGTCTATATGCCAGCCATCATTTTTAGGATTTTTATTAGGATTTTATTAATATTTGTAGGCCGCCCTTTTCCCTGAGGGGACTCAGGGCGGCTCACATAAAATCGGGGAGGGGGAATACAAACATTAAGATAAGACATATAATAAAATAGTAAACAACATACATTCATCATTCGGGAGGGGAACTATCCTTGTCCCCAGGCTTGACGGGCGAGCCAGTTCTTAAGGGCTGTGCGGAAGGCCTGGACGGTGGAGAGGGTGCGAATCTCTACGGGGAGCTCGTTCCAAAGGGTCGGGGCTACTACTGAGAAGGCCCTCCTCCTTGTAGTTGCCAGCCGGCACTGGCTGGCCGATGGAATACGGAGGAGGCCTAATCTATGTGATCTTATTGGTCGCAGGGATGTAATTGGCAGAAGGCGGTCTCTCAAGTATCCAGATCCACTGCCATGTAGGGCTTTATGGGTGACTAATAGCACCTTGAAGCGCATCCGGAGATCGACAGGTAGCCAGCGCAGCTCGCGGAGGATAGGTGTTATGCGGGTGAACCGAGGTGCACCCACAATCACTCGCGCGGCCGCATTCTGTACTAGCTGAAGTCGCCGGATGCTCTTCAAGGGCAGCCCCATGTAGAGCACATTGCAGTATTCCAGCCTAGAGGTCACAAGGGCCCGGGTGACTGTTGTGAGAGCCTCCCGATTCAGGTAGGGTCGCAACTGGCGCACCAGGCGAACCTGGGCGAATGCCCCCCTGGTCACAGCCATTAAATGATGGTCAAACGATAGCTGTGAGTCCAGGAGGACTCCCAAGTTGCGAACCCTCTCTGAGGGGTATAGAATTTGACCCCCCAGCCTGAGTGATGGAATATTGGTCGAATCTCTGGGAGGGAAACACAACAGCCACTCGGTCTTTTCTGGGTTGAGCACGAGCTTGTTAACCCTCATCCAGTCCATAACAGCTTCAAGGCCGCGGTTCATCACGTCTGCCGCTTCATTGAGTTGGCACGGGGCGGACAGATACAATTGAGTATCGTCCGCATATTGATGGTATCTAATCCCGTGCCTGCGAATGATCTCACCCAGCGGTTTCATGTAGATGTTGAATAGTAGGGGGGATAAGACCGAGCCCTGAGGCACCCCATAAGTTAGGGGCCTAGGGGACGATCTCTGCCCCCCCACTAACACCGACTGCGACCTGTCCGAGAGGTAGGAGGAGAACCACCGCAATACGGTGCCTCCCACTCCCACCTCCCCCAGTCGTCGCAGAAGGATACCATGGTCGATGGTATCGAAAGCCGCTGAGAGGTCAAGGAGAACCAGGATGGAGGAATGTCCTCCATCTCTGGCCCTCCAGAGATCATCGATCAATGCGACCAAAGCGGTTTCTGTGCTGTAACCGGGTCTGAAGCCTGACTGGAAGGGGTCTAGGTAGTTTGCTTCCTCCAAGGACCGCTGGAGCTGGAAGGCCACCACCTTCTCCACAACCTTCCCCAGGAAGGGGAGGTTGGAAACTGGATGATAATTATTGAGGATAGCTGGATCCAAGGATGGCTTCTTCAGGAGGGGTCTCACCACCGCCGCTTTCAGTGCGGCGGGGAAGTTCCCCTCCCGAAGCGAGGCGGTGACAACCGCCTGAATCCAGCCTCGTGTCACCTCACTGCAGTTAGTAACCAGCCATGAGGGACACGGATCCAGTACGCAGGTGGAGGTACTTACAGCCCTCATGGCCTTGTCCACATCCCCAGGGGTAACGTCCTGAAACTCAACCCAGAGTTGTTCAAATTGATCCTCCTGTGCCTCGGCTGGAGCTGCGGGGGTGGAGTCCAAGTCCGACCGAAACCGAGCAATTTTGTCCGCTAAGAATTGGGCATAATCTTCAGCTCTGCCCTGCAAGGGTTCCCCCGCTTCCCTTTTGTTCAATAGGGAGCGGGTTATCCTAAACAGGGTGGCTGGGCGGGACTCAGCGGACGCAACCAAGGTGGCTATATGGGATCTTTTTGCAGCCCTAAGTGCCCTGGTGTATTCCTTGGTGCAGGTGGTTACCATTGCTCGGTTCGATTCGGACTTATCGGACCTCCAACGGTGCTCTAGGCACCTCCTCCTCCTGATTTGATGGCTTATTCCAAGTAATTCAGTCTGACTACTTTAATTTTCTGTGCTAATTCCTTTTGAGTTATTAAATTGGTCTGCCCATTCATTTGGTATCGAGATAATTGTAATTTCTTGATCCATCTTTAGCTGGGTTTGTTCTAGTTTGTATCTGACTTTTCCCTCTCGCCCCTTCGTTCTCTGCTCTCTCTCTTTCTTGCCTCTGTTCTTCTCTCCTGTTTCTTTCCTTGTCACCGAATGTTTCTTCCTCTTGACCCTACTTTCTAGTCCCTCCTTACTTCTTTGTTCTTCTTCCGCTTTGCTATATTCTTCATAGAATTTCTGTGTGTCTTCTGTAGTCTCTATCTTATATCTTTTTCCTTGCCAAGATAGCAGAACCCCTTCAGGTACCAACCATCTGTATATTGTTCTATTTTTATTTAACTGGTTTGTTAAAAATTGGTACTGCCTATGTTGTTCCCGAATTCTCTGTGGAATCTGTTTGAGAGTGATCAACTCTTTTCCCTGTAATGTAATCGTCTCTTCTCTAGTTTTTTTCTACACTTCATCTCTTGTTGTTGTTTTTTTAGCAAATCTTATATGCACTTCTCTCGGGAGTCTATGTCTTCTGGCATAGTTAGTATGCACCCGATAAGCTTCATCGACTTCCCCTCTTAACTATTGTTCTTTTCTTTTGAGAATTTCAGGGAAAATTTCAGTCATTTTTTTTCCCAGGTCCTTCTCTTCCGGTATGTTTTGGAATCTTAGGTAGAATGCAGCTCTTTCAATTTCAAGTCAGGTTATTGATATTTCTAGTTCTTTATTAAGTTCTTTATATTCCAATTCCATTTTTCCCATCTTCTGATCTGCTTGTTCTATTTTTTCTTCCATACACTGGATTTTCTGTTCATTAATTGCTAAGGCATTCTGTATACTTTCAATTTTGTCATCTACATTTTTGATAGTTCCTTTCAATTCTCCCATTTCATTTTTCATTTCTTCATGATTCCTCCTTGTCTCTTCATGGTTAGTAGTTGTCACTTCCTGGCTTTTTGCCAATGTCTCTTGTATCATCTGGAACATCAATTGCATACTCTGCATCGTTGGAGCTGGCCCTATTGTTCATGCCATCTTTTTGCCTCTCTCCAACCCCAACACGCTCTCAATTGATCTTTGATTTGAGGAAGGGAGTGTGGCTGAAATCACATTGGGTATAGTTTTTTTCACTATTTTTATTGAGGTTGTCATTTTTATCCCCCTATTTATCCTTGCCCACAATTGCAAATAAGTTTTATTTTACTTCTACTTTATCAGTAATATCAATAATATAAGTAATTGTATAATTCAATATTTGACAATAGTTAACTTTCCTTAATATCACGTTTCAATACCTGAACATTCCTGTATATTATTCAATTCTATTGTGGTCCTTAATTAATATATATCATAGATTTATATACCACACTATTATCTTATACCAATAGATGTCTCTCAATTTTATCATTTATACAGGTATTCAATTTTAGTAGTTAGTTTATCTCTATGTATATATAGATATATAGGTATTCAATTTTAATAGTTAGTTTATCTATATGTTTATGTATCTATGTATGTATGTACATATGTATGTACGTATGTATATACATACATACATGGAAGTGTGATCTTCCTCCCATATTTGGGCATACCAGGGGTTGTGACTTTATATATATATATATATATATATATATATATATATATATATATATATATATATATATATATATATATATATATATATATATATATATATATATATATATATATATATATATATATATATATATATATATATATATATATATATATATATATATATACACACACACACACACACACACACACACACACACACACACATACATACATACATACATACATCAACTTATGTCACGGTTGGTTTTCTTGCATCAGATTTCACAGTCCAAATTTACAGTCCACTAGGTGTCACTCTCCCCTCACAGAGACTTTTAATATCCAGGTTTCCAGCAAAGAAGTAAGGAAGAGGTCCCTTCCAAAACATTCTTCTCTCTCTGATACTTTTCCGAGGCAAATAAATATTGAGTACTTATCTTTGGGGAAAACAAAACAGCAGAGAGAAAAGCGAGAAGAAAAAGCAAAAAAAAACTAAACTACCAACCCGATTGTTAAACAATCTAAGCTTTCCAAATCTTCTTGGCAGATGTCATGCCGGGTTTTTGTTCTCACTTGGCCAACTACTTCAAGTTATTCGGGCTGTCCCTTCCAACTCAGCGAACTCAGCGTCTCTGCTTCACTTCTGTTCGGCAAAATTGAACTGCAAAAACAGTATCCTTCCCAGCGTCTCCTTCTTTCCAGCTCACCCTCTCTGCCAATTTTGCGTTGACCTCCTCTTTGGGTTGTCAGCAATAGTAACAAATATCCCAATTTCAACTGCTTCCCTCTCTGTTTCCTTCCTTCTTATGCGGTCACCATCGCTGGTCCTAACCAAATGGCAGGATAGTTCCTTGTCCGTTTAGGGGGGTTCTCCTATCCGCTGGGGGATTTGCCTTATCACCCCAGCGTCTACAGAGAATCCCCTTTAATCTGCTGGCCCCTTCAGGATCAACAGTGCTCAAAAATGAGCCCAAACGAAGAAGTTAGAGTTAGAGGTTAGGAGAGCTCCCTTTCCTCTAAGCACAGTGATGTCGCCACAGGAAGTCCTAAACTGTGTTTTTTTAAAGACATTTTTTTTTTGCAATTTTCTTCTGTACATTTCCACCTCAGTATACATTTATTGTAAATGTACTTCTTCCCCCTTATTTCAGTTTCTCTTTGTCTATACATATGATACAATTATATACATTCTTTAATTTACAATCCTTCATTCCATTTATACATGTTGGTTAATCTCTATCTATACATTGCTAATTTCTAACTCCTGTGTCCTCTTCATTTAGTCTTTCCTTAAGCTTTACACCTGTTCTCTAGCCATTTGTACCACTTGTTCCATACAATATAATATTCTGTTTCCTCCTTTTCTTTTACTTCTTTTATAAATTTGTCCCTCTTTGCACACTCTAACACTTTCATTATAACATTATCCTCTGTTGGTATATTATTATTCTTCCAATTTTGTGCATATTTATTCTCGCTGCTGTTATGATATGTATAATTAAAAATTGTGGTTTTTTAAATTTCCTTGTAGGTATTTGCTTTTTAGTAATTTCTTCGAGCCATTTTCTTATTCTATTCCAGTATTGTTTAGCCTTTGGGCATAACAACCACATGTAGTTTCTTGATTTTGCCTACATTTCCAACAGTCCAGTGATAAGTTCGGGTACATTTTAGCCAATCTCGCTGGTGGGAGATGCCATCTATAGAATGTTTTATACATATTTCTCCAAATCAATACTGTAGCCAAAATTTTTGGTTATCATAGTTTCTTTAACTACCTCCTCCTCCATTCTGTAATTCAATAAGTAGTTCTATAGTTTCTTGATCAATTTATCCTCTGTATCTTGTAAAATTTTATCTAGATTTTGCGGTTCTGTTTGGAATCCGTACTGTTCTTTATCCTTCTTATATCTAGCCTGTCTCTGCATATACGGCCACCAATCAATGTCTATGCCCTGTTCTTTTAGTTTTAATCCTGTTTTTAATTCCCCCTGATCGTTTAGTAATATCTTTATATCTTTTTATTTTATTTATGTCTAATACATATGGGTAGATTAATGCTTCCATCATTGATAGCCAATTTGGAATTTTAATATAGTGTTTTTCTTTAGTTTTTTGCCATACTTGTAGCAAATCATCCCTAATTAAATGTTTCTGAAAATAACTGTGGATTTTATTTTTGCCATCCCATTAAAATGCGTGCCATCCTAACTGTAAGTCATGGCCTTCCAAAATCAACTTTCTTTTATTTTTTAACTCAAATCAATCTTTGATCCATGTAAGTGCTGCTGTCTGATAGTAAGTCTCCCAATCCGGGAGCCCGGATCCTCCTCTTTTTCTACTATCCCACAATTGTAAGGTGACCAGATTTTCAGATTGGTAAAGAGGGACACCATTGACTGGGGGGGGGGGGGAAGGTTTGATTAAAAATTTTATATTTTGTCAAAAGGTCACACAAGGTGATTACATGACCCCAAGACACTGAAAGCATCATAAATATGAATGTTGCCAAACATCAAAATTTTGATCACGTGACCATGAGGATGCTTCAACGGTCGCTAAGTGTGAAAAATGGTCGCTAAGTGTGAAAAATGGTCATCAGTCACTTTTTACAATGCAATTGTAACTTTGGTCACTAAATGAACTGTTTGAAAGCTAAAGCTAGCTTGCATTATGCTAGCTTACATTTTCAAGAAAGAGAAGCTAAACTCCTTATTAGAATTGAAATAGAAACGAGTAGAGTAGAGTAGAATAGTTTATTAGCCAAGTGTGATTGGACACACAAGGAATTTGTCTTCGGTGTACATAAAAAAAAAATAGAATACATTCATCAAGAATCATGAGCTACAACACTTAGTGATAGTCAGTCTCTCTCTCTCTCTCTCTCTCTCTCTCTCTCTCTCTCTCTCTCTCTCACACACACACACACACACACACACACACACACACACAAACACACACACAAACACTCCTCCTCTGGATTCAATGGGACTTTTAGAAAATCCCCCCTCCTGTGCACACACTCCCTCTTTCTCTCTCCCTCTCCCTCCCTCATCTCATTATGGGAGGGAAAAGCGCTTGGCACGAAGAAGAACTTTCTTCCAAACAGCGGAACCCCCAATTGCCAGGGGCATCGGACTCCAAATCCCATCGCAGGAATCCCCACTCGCCAAGATCGTAGGACTCCAAGTCCCATCCCCCCCGCCCATCCCCGCCAGTGCAGCCCCTGGCGCAATAGGGCTGCAATCAGCGGCCGTCCCTGCTGCAATTTGCGCCGCCCGCCGCATCAGCCGGAATCTGACAGAAAGCACTTTTCTTTCGCCCGCATCAGAGGTGGTGGGGGGAAGGAGAGGACTTTTCTTTTGCCCGCATCAGAGGTGGTGGGGGGAAAGAAAGGACTTTTCTTTCACCCGCATCAGAGGTGGTGGGGGGAAAGAAAGGGGGGAAAGAAAGGACTTTTCTTTTGCCCGCATCAGAGGTGGTGGGGGGAAAGAAAGCACTTTTTTTTCGCCCGCATCAGAGGTGGTGGGGGGAAAGAAAGGCTTTTCTTTCACCCACATCAGAGGTGGTGGGGGGAAAGAAAGGGGGGAAAGAAAGGACTTTTCTTTCGCCCGCATCAGAGGTGGTGGGGGGAAAGAAAGACTTTTTTTCGCCTGCATCAGAGGTGGTGAGGGGAAAGAAAAGACTTTTCTTTCGCCCGCATCAGAGGTGGTGGGGGGAAAGAAAGGACTTTTCTTTCGCCCGCATCAGAGGTGGTGGGGGGGAAGAAAGGACTTTTCTTTCACCTGCATCAGAGGTGGTGGGGGGGAAGAAATGACTTTTCCGCTTGCCTCGCCTGCCAGCCCCCGAAGTGCACAAGGGATGCTTTGGCGGAAAGGCGCCACTTCCAGACCCCGCTGAGGGCCACACACACAGGTGGCTCTTTTCGGAGAGGCAGAGGCTTTTCCACTGCTTGTCCAGGTGGAAGTGGGGCTGGAAAGGCGAGCTCGCTCCCCCGCCCATCTGCCCGCTCACTCGCTATGCTACCCTGCCCATGCGAGCGGCAGCGGATGGCGGGGGAGCGAGCGATTGAAGAAGGCGCCAAAATTAAAAAGCGGGATGTTTTGAGAACGGCCCAGGAGGCGGGAAAAATTATGAAAAAGCGTGCCTGTCCCGCCAAATGCGGGACGTCTGGTCACCCTACACAATTGGTTTTATTTTAATTAATGCTCCCCCCCAGCCAAATGTATTTCATAGTTAGCTTATTTAACTCTTTAAAAAAGCTTTTGCCTAATTTTATTGGTGCTACTTGAAAGAGGAACAGTATTTTTTCTAAAGGTTCATTTTGATGGCAGCTGTTCTTCCTATAAGGGACAGTGGTAGTTTTTTCCATATTTCCAAATCTTTTTTAATCTGTTGTATTAATTTAGTGTAGTTATCGTCTTTGATTGCAGAACGTCTGGTTGATAGCCAAATTGCCAGATATTTTATTTTTTTGGTGACTTGTATGCACATTCTTTCTTCCAATTCTCTTTCCTGATTTTTAGTAAGATTTTTTGTTATTGCCTTTGTTTTCTTTTTGTTAATTTTAAGTCATGCTACTCTACCGTATTCTTCTATGTGTTGCACCAGTTCGAGTCCTGTCTCTAGCAGTTGTTCCAATATAAATACTTAGTATATAAATACTAAGTCATCCACAAATGCTTGGACTTTGTATTCTTCTTTCCTTATTTTCAAGCCCTTTAGTTTCTGATCCTTTCTGATTTTTATTAGCAATACCTCCAAGGTTAATATGAATGATAAAGGTGAAAACAGGCATTCTTGTTTTACCCCCTTTCCAATAATAAATTTTTCGGTAATATCACCATTTATTATTACTTTGGCTGTTTGGGTTGTGTATATTTTTTCCACCATCTTTACAAATTTCTCTCCAAAGTTCATAGTCTCCTATTGTAAAATAATAAATCTCCAATTTAAATTATCAAAGGCTTTTTGGGCATCCAAAAATATTAAGGCAGCTTGCTTTCCTGGATGTGCTTCATAATATTCTAGTGTGTTTATAATGGTTCTCATGTTGTTTCTTATTTGTCTTCTTGGTAAAAATCTGTTTTGGTCTGGAGGAACCTTTTTAACTTGTTCTGCCATTATGCATGCCAATATTTTATAGTCTGTGTTTAACAGTGAAATAGGTCTGTAATTTTTAATCTGATGTGGGTCTCTATCTTCTTTTGGAATCAGTGTTATAAGTGCTTCTGTCCATGAATTTTATATTTTCGCTTCTACAAGGAGCTCGTTAAATACTTCCATCATTAACATATCTAATGGTTCCTGTACCATCTTGTATAGCTCCACAGGTAATTTATCTGGGTCTTGTGTTTTATTATTCTTTTGTTTCTTCCTTGCCTCCACTAATTCCATCATAGTTATTGGTTCGTTTAATCTCTCTCTTCTTACCTCTGTAATTTTGGTCAAGTTCATTTTATCCAGGTATTGTTTGATATTGTCCTCCTATACATTCTCCTGCCGATACAAGCTTTGAAAAATATGTTTTGTTATATTCTTTTTTCCCTCTCTTCTATGGTGTGTCACTCCCTCCTCATCTTGTAAATAGGCTATTATTCTTTTCTCCTTTTCTTTCCTTAATCTATATGCCAGCCAACACCCTGGCTTATTTGCATGCTCAAAAAAGTTTTGCTTTGTCATTCTAACTTTCTGGGCCTTTTCATCTTGTGTAATCAGGTTCAGTTTATGTCTTATGAGGTCTATTTTTCCTTTTATCTTTTTGTTTTGTAACATGGACTGTAAATCTTTCTAATCTTTCAGTTTCTTCCTGCAACCCTTCTTGTTTTTGTTTCCTTTTCTTGTTTCTTCTTGCTGTGTATGCTAGAGTAGGTCCTTGTATATATGCTTTGGTGGTATCCCACAAGTTTTGTAGCGATGTGTCTTCCTTTTTGTTTATTTTGAAAAATGCTATCATCTCTTTTTCAATCATCTGTGTATATTCTTTTTCTTTCAATATTTCCTTGTTCATCACCTACCTTCACTTTTTCTTTTGTCCTTTCCATATTATTTTTATGGGGTTGTAGTCTGCCCAGTTGTTAGCTATTATTTCTATCTCTTCAATCTCTTTAATCAGCTCTGAGGTAATCTGTGCCATATCTATCCTAGACCACAATTTATGTGGATTAGAATAGAATGTATATTGGTTCAGTCTCCTATTTATTTATTTCCACGTGTCTTGTAGGCTCAGTTCTTGTGTCATTTCGAAGAAAGAGTCTGGCAGTGTTCTCTTCCTTATCTTATTCTTCTTGTTACTTTTATAATCCTTTTTGATGTCCACTATTGCATTGAAATCTCCAATTAAACATATGTTTTTGTACTCTAATTTAGTTATTTTGTTATGTAATTTTCTGTAAAATTTAGTTTGGTTGTTATTTGATGCATAGATTATAGTAAGAAGTATTTGTTTTTCCTCTGTTTTAATCTTGATCATTAAAATTCTTCTCTCTTCGTCTGTATAGATTACAGTATTTTTCAGAGGATAAGACGCACCGGAGTATAAGACACACCAAGGTTTTGAAGAGGCAAATTTTAAAAAAAGCTTTTGCACTCTGTAGACCTCCCCAAAATGGCCCATTTTTCCCCCCCAAAAAGGGGGGGCACGTATAGCCTATAGAGGGCTCCTAGGGGTTGGATCCTGCTACTAATTAAAAACTTTTTTAAAAAAAATCAGACAACTAAAAGTAATTAACTTGTTAATCCGATGTCTGCAAACTTGAATTTCTACTTGGCAAACATTATTATATTGATGACACAGACTATTTTCTGAAGGAAGTGTTGTAGGGAGTGAGGTTAAATTATATTACAATAAACTTTAAATAAAAGTGGATCTTGAGAAAAATGGATGTGGAAAGAAATGTAGAATCAATGCAGGAATAGAAAGTATGAGATTTGCATGAAAAAATACCATAAATTAGATTACTCTTCCAATCTAATGAATAAAAAGAGGATGCGTGGAATTGTATGGAACAGAGTAAAAACAATTATATCATGCACAGAAGCATGTGAAGTTATATTAATGTGAAGTATGAAAAGATCTTCATATTCCAAAGTGATAATGATTAAAAATATGCATAAGGAGTGACTGCAATTATAGATGATAAATAGATTGTAGGAAGATTTGGCATTATAGGTATATAGATTAAAAAGAGAGTTGTAAGGAATGTAATGAAAACAAGAGTTAGGATGAGAATAGAAATGCAACAATTTTGATGAAAAAATTAAAATAACATCAATAGAATATTTGTAGCTCAGGATTGAACTGTGGAGACCATTTTAATTTTAATTTTTTGGTTGGGACCCAGTGCTGTCTGAGATTAGTTTGCATTGGGTAGACCAGGCCAAAGCGATGTGGGCCAGTCCCTTACATTTTCCAGGACAGCTCCACAGGCCGGATCTGACCACATTGTGGGCCAGATCCAGCCCACTGGCTTTGTGTTTGACACCCCTGGAGTAAACCATCTTTTCAACAGAGCTGAAGAAGCTTCTTGTATGAGAAGTGAAATGTCTTCAAGGAAAAAAAAACCAAAGTCCAGTTACTTTTTGGAAAAGCACTTTTGGGACAAACATGACCTCAATGACTGAGAATCTCCATAGACATCTTCCCAATATCTGGATTTCTCCCCCAAGAAATCAGATGTTCAAAGTAAAAAAGAACTTTGCAAGATCCAATTTGGGTCATTCACCAGGACCACAGGTTTAGTTTCCGGGCTTTCGGACTTAGCAGCCCATCCTCAGGGAACTTTACTCTGCCAGAATTTGTGCTGGGCTGTTTTTTTGCGTCATATTTATGTGGTTCCTGATTGGGTGTGGCTTCTTATTGGTTGACTGGGATTTGTGGCTCCTGACGAGATCATGGTTTCCTTTCATGTAATGTCCATATTTACATCCTTTCCTCTTCATTTAGCATACAAAGTAATAGATTAAAACAACTAAAAGACTACAACAAAGATCAGAACATCTTAACCAAGGTGCACGTCATGAAGCTACACCAGTAGTGCTAATATACATTCTTCACGTTCAAAAGGGAAATATGAGCAAATAAAAGGGATGCCCATGGGATTCCCAATAACAGGAGTCATTGCAGAAACTGTTTTGTGTGAACTAGAACACTGCATTTCAAAACTACAGACCTGAATTTTTGGGCCACCATGTGGATGACACATTTGTCATCATCAGAAGAAATGACTGAAAGCCTTTCATACCCTATTGAACTTTCCAGATATACAATTCCACAATGGAGGAAGAAACAACTAGACAATTACATTTTAGATATGCTTGCCAACAGACAAGAAGATAGAAACCTAAAAACAATGATTTATCACAAGGCCACCAACATTCCTCATTCTTGGTTTCAACAGTAACCACTGTTAGACAAGAAAAGTTGCATCAGAACACTATATGCAAGCTAAACAACTGGAGACAAGATACCTATGAGAACAATTCAGGCAGAGTGGGTTCACACAAACATTTATTACAAAATGTACATACAACACTTAAGGAACAGAAATGAACAAAGAAGCTATAAGACCAACTATAGGGTATACCTTGCCATACATCAAAAACATTTTGGAAGCAGTAAAACATAGCTTCTGAAATGTGAAAGTGGGCATCTGTAAGAATTGCCTCTCCTAGCTTGAGAAAGTGAAAACTCTTGAAACTGAGTATTTCAAAAGGAATCTTTTATTAAGTAGAAGTGAACCTGTTAAATTCAAAGCAATGTCTGAATCCCCTTAGGCAATGCGGGTAGAATTAAAGCAGTAGAGACCCCTCCCATTAGTTAGAATGCAGATTTTAGCCAATACACAAGTGTGAAGATGTTTCCTTTACCAACTGCCCTGTGAACCAAATAAACATACATTTCCATGGATATCTTCCATTAGACATTAAAGTGAACTGTCCGGAGGCAAGGCTGACATTGCTATGACATGACATGAAATCTTGGAACTCCAGGATTGCTGTCGATATCTCTGTTGCTGGACAGTCCTTTTTGGACCTAAACCGTCCTGTAGAGATGGTGATCGAGAAGGACACCTGCTGCTGATCTCAGGGGCATCGCAAAGCCCCTGATTGATCCAGGAGAAGCTCTTTTTTCCAGCTACAAAAGAAGCAGCCATTGAAGCTGCAGAAGGTTGGGACAGACCCCTGAAACGGAAGCAGAGCAAGAGAGAGTGTGTTGAAATTGGTGAGATCAATTTTACTATTCAGAGAAGAGATATACCCGGAACTTAAAGAGAGAGGTAAAAGCAGAAAAAAAGAAGTAACACTGCCATCTAGAAGGTGAAAGCTTGGTTACATCTGATATCTCAAGGCTATTGGTTTTGTTTACTGAAAGGAACAGAGGGAAAGCACGTTTTGTTTTGGAATAAAGAGAAAGCTTTGACTTGAAAGATTATACTGAACTTGTCTGAAACCTAGCAAAAAGCCTTGGATGTTTTAGTGGCAGTGTTTACAATCTGGAAAAATGGCACAACACGGAATTAACATTGCAAGTAATTATGCTAGAAATTCAAAAAGTATTAATAAGCACAGAGATAATTGAAAAGAGACTTGAGATTATAGAACAAAAAACAAAGAATGGAGGGAAGGGTTGAGAATATTGACAAAACAATGATGAAATTTCAGGATAGAAATTTCAAAAAATTGCAGAAAAATATGAACAAAGCGATAAGAAAATTGTCACTGACAGCAAATTGAGAGTGGAGGGAAATGATATGTGTGGAACACTGAAAGGAGAGGTTGATGAATTGGAACTCTATCTCAGACTTCAAAACATAGATGAAGAAAGGGGAGAAAATTTGGCAGAAACAATGAGAGTAATTTTGGCAGAAGCACCAGTGATAACCAAAGGCAAGCTGATGAAAGGAGCAGATGGAGGTTTTCGGGTCTTCACAAGATATGCAATGAACAACAAGTTGCCAAGAGAACTCCACATAAGACTTATCAAGAAAACACAATGCAGGTCTTACAAATGGCAAGAGATATTGGACGGCACTACTACTGGAAGGATACAGGATGATGAAATGAAATGTCACAAAATTAAGTTAATTTTAGTTAAACTTTGAGTATTATGTACAGACAAAGTATTGAGACAAAGTAATAAATAATAGTCAAATAAATAATTAACAATGATAATAATGCATTTATATATACTAGATTGATAATATGAAATTTTATATAAATTTTAAGTGAGGACTATGGAGAGGATGTGGAAAAGCCTTTTTTTTTTCTCCAAAAGAAACAATTCTATATAGAATAGAATACAAAGATGTAATACCATTGGATGAATTCTCGATGATGTAATGAAATGCCATGATATAAATTTACTTTAAATTTAGTATGCTTTACATAAAAAGGATGTAGTAATAGCTATACTCAATGAATGTTTAATAATCATAATAATTGTATACATATACATATGATTGATGATATGAACAATGGAATATGCTGAAATGAAGAAATAATAGTGATGGTCAAACAAATGAAGTACTATAATAATAATGTATACAAATATACTTGATTGACAATATGTGAATTTATATAAAGTTTAAGGGATGATTATGGAAAGGATACACAAAAACCTTGTAACCAATCAACACACTGTATGTAATTGAAGATGTTTTTATGTTACGTGTATTTTTTGTCTATGTTTGTTTAAAAATAGAAACTTTTTTTAAAAAGTGAACCGTCCCACATCACCATCATAAACATTCCTCCAAAAGGTGAGGGGATCTTAAGGCACTTCAGCACAAGGAAACCAGTTGTAAAATATCAGTTGTCATAGGCACTGTTAATAAATCGACTCCAAGGCCCCCTCCTTCCAATTGAATAGCAGTATCACTTTAGGGATCTGACATGTTGCCTTCCTTAGAAAAAGGAAAAATGCACCTGTGAAAAGATAGAAACAAAAATTCCATCATAGTATTTTAACAAGGTTTGTCAAGGTATTGGGAGTGAATTTTTTTCAGTAAGGTAGGGGCCCTAACATGGTGTTTAGCTACCTAGTTATTTTGGGATAAAGATGGATGCTTCCAAGCAACTAAGTATTGGGTTTTCCCCCTGTGGGTCCTAGATCAAGGATTTCCTTAACTTCAAAGTGTTGTTCACCTTCTATCATGATAGGAACAGGTGGTGTAGGTGCAGGTAGTTTGGTGAGATTACTTCTCATTTGAGTAAACTAATGTGAAATACTGGATGGACTTGCCTGAGAATCTTTGGAAGGAGTAGTTCTACTGTTACTGGGTTGATGACTCTAGTTATAGGGGCAGGTCCAATGAAATTTGGCCTTAATTTCTTTGATGGCTGCAATGACTTCAGGAATTTTGTAGATAAGTATACTCTATCTCCCACATGGAAAGGTGTGGGTTCCACTCTTTTCTTGTCAGTTTGAATTTTAAAAGCTGCTCTAGTTTCCTCTAAAGCTAATCTAACTACTGGCCATATGTTTCATAACGTGTCTATCCACTCCTTAAGTGAGGGAATAGTGGGTTCAGGCATGGGGCTGAAATCCTGGCCTGTTGCTACTCTAAAAGGGGTAAAACAAGTGCTTGAGTGTACAGAGTTATTGAATGCCATTTCTGCAAAAAGTAAAAGTTCAGTAGTTATCCTGTTGAAAATTAATAAAACATCTTAGATATTGGTGTAGGACCGAGTTAAGTTTTTCAGTTTGCCCATTAGTTTGGATGTCATGAGACGAGCTCAAGCCTTGGGCAGTGCCACATAAAATTAAAAATGCCCTCCAAAATTTTGAGGTGAATTGGACCCCTGTGTCGGAGATGATTCTTTGCCGGTCTCCATGAAGACGATAAATGTGTATCAGGAATAACTTGGCTAGACTTTTGGCAGTTGGGATTGTTTGGCAAGGTATAAAATGTGCCTGTTTTGAAAAAAGGTCCATAGCAATCTCTCTCCATGGTGCTGATGGGGCAGTTAACTACATAGCTCTCTATGTCCTTTTTTAGTGATGGCCACCAAAGTTGTCTTTTAATTAGGTGTAAAGTTTTCACAAAACTAAAGTGTCCAGCTAACTAGGAGTCGGGGCACCTTGCCATTAAGTGGAGTCTTTGGCAAGCTGGAACATACAGCTTCCCTCTCACCCAAGCTAAGTTATCTTTCATCAGACAGCTGCATTTGTGGTTCAAAAACCATTAATCGGTGGCCAAAGCTTGTTTAAAAGTTTGGATGGTGTCATTGTCCATCAATGTTTCTTGTATTGCCTGGGATCTGGTGATTACTTTAGCAGCTATCTGATTATTTTGTACCATGTTTGATTAAGTTTGATTAGTTCTGGCTTTGTACTATTGTATTGTGGTTTTCTGGATAGCATCTGCCAGAAAATCCCCCTCCCCCTGGGAGATATCTGAGTGTAAATTCAAACCATTTAAAGTCCTGAGCCCATCGTACTTGTTTTGGGGAGAGTTTCCTTGGGGTCTTTAAGGCTTCTAAATTTTTATGATCCGTCCAGACTTCAAAGGGAAACTAGCTTCTCTGTAGGAAATTCCTCCAGGTTAAACGTGCCCATCAATCATCTTTCTCCCAGATGGCCCACCTTTGCTCAGTTTCATTCAATTTTTTGGATCTATAAGTGCATGGTTGTAATTGGTCTTGCTCATTTTTCTGAAGCAGGACCGCTCCTATTGCCATATTGCTGGCATCTGCTTATATGATGAATGGTTTCTCTGTGTCCGGGTGCTTTAAAATTGGCTCTGCTAAAAACGGCAGCTTAAATTTTTCAAATGCAGCTTGGCATTCCATTGTCCAGTTCAAAGGCTGCTTCGGCTTCTGGATACCACACACCCACCCCCTTCGTTTTTAAAAGCTTGGTGTTTGGGAGCAATCTGGCCGAAAGCGGGAATAAACTGGTGGTAAGAGTTAGTGAATCCCAGGAAGCTTTGTAACTATTTACGTGTGTGGGGTGGTTCCCAATCAACTACCAACTGCACTTTTAAAGAGACCATTTCTATGCCCTGGTGTGAAATGCGGTACTCTAAATAATAGCAATAGCAATAGCAGTTAGACTTATATACCGCTTCATAGGGCTTTCAGCCCTCTCTAAGCGGTTTACAGAGTCAGCATATCACCCCCACAGTCTGGGTCCTCATTTCACCCACCTCGGAAGGATGGAAGGCTGAGTCAACCTTGAGCCGGTGAGATTAGAACCGCTGAACTGCAGATAACAGTCAGCTAAAGTGGCTGCAGTACTTCACCCTAACCACTGCACCACTTCGGCTCTTATTGATAAATAATTGATAAATAATCAATTTTTTCTTGGTGGAATTCACATTTAGAGAGTTTAGCAGAGCGGAGTTTGTTTAGAATAGCCCGGACTAGTTTTACATGTTCTGCTTTGGTCTCGGTATATAACAAAATGTCATCTAAATTATCCAAGACCCCCTTATGCAAATGCTCATGTAGCACTTAGTTTATTAATTGCATGAACACTGCAGGGGCTCCTTGTAGCCCAAATGGGAGCACTTTGAATTGGTAGCATCAAAGAGGCATGTTAAATGCCATTTTCCATTCAACCCACGCTTTAATTCTGATGCGGTAATAAGCCTCTCTTAAATCCAGCTTTGAAATTTTTTTTCCTTTAGCGAGTTGTGCTACCATGTCTTTCATAAGGGGTGATGGGTAACTGTTCTCTACACTGATTGTATTAAAAATCCACACAGATGTTTTGAGCCATCTTTTCGCTCTCTAAATAACACTGGGGCTGCGATTTTTGGTCGGGTTGGCTCAATGAAACCCCTTGCTAGGTTTTTCTCAATGAATTCCCTCAGTTCTTCCAACTCCTTGGGAACATGCTATACATCTTGGGTTTAGGGAGTTTGGCACCGGATAGGATTTCTCTCACACAGTCAGTGGAGCGGGGGGGGGGGGCAACTTGTCAGAGGCTTTTTCGCTAAAAATCTCAGCCAAGTCTGTATTCTTTGGGTATGCCCTGGATGGCATAGTGTAAGCAGGCATTGATGTTTCTTGGTGTTCTGCCCCCTCGGTTTCTTTGTGTGGATTTTCAACAAAAGTCATGTGCATCTGAACTTTTTTTTTTTTTTTTCAAATTTTAAATATATTTTATTCAATTTTCACATTCCATTTGCAATCATTTATATACAGGGTATTCACTATAAGAAAAGAAAAAAAAAGAAAAGAAAAAGGGAATAAAACGAACAGATAAAAAGGAAACACAACTCATCATTCACAACCCCACCTAACCCTTCCATCCTCCATACACCCCATCTACCCCCTCCAACTTTCCTTTCTCCCTCTAACACTCCCCTCCTACTTCCCTTTCCCCTCAAACCTTCCTTCTCCCCTTACTCCCCAGACACCCTCCTTACATTCCCCTTACTCCTTACATTCCCCTTACTCCTTCCTTACTCCTCCCTCTTCCTTCCCTCTACCTCCCTCCTTGGTGTATGCCTTTATTCGAGTATTGTTTGATCTGATAAAGGTAAAATGAACCAAGGAAAAAAAAAAGGAAATTAAAAAAAAAAAGGAACCCCCGTATATAAATACATTCTTGTTCTTATTAAGGCTATGTTAACACCCCCCCACCCCACCCCCCCACAAATCCCCATCCCTAATCCTCCCGACTTCCCAGGGCCCACACCTGGCGCTACCTTCTGTCTAAAATATCTTGTGTACATATGGATTAAAAAATGAAATAAAAAATAAAAAAATAATATATCAAAAAAAAAAAAACAGAGAAAAAACAGAGAAAGAAAAAAGGGAAAAAAAGAAAGAAGAAAAGGAAAAAAAAAAGGAAACCACTCTTTGTGTTGATCTCAGCCCCCCATCTTTATCTATGTTTAAATAGTATAAATCATTCTATCTATATTTTATTCTCGTCTCTTACTTCTTTGCTATTTACCCCAACCTTCTGTAGGTTCTCCCGTTCCTCTTCCTAAACCTTATGATCCCTTCCGATAAAATTTAAGCAACGTGGTTCATGCCGTATATTCAAATATAACTTTACAGACAAATAATCAAACTTTCCCTTCTGGTAAAATTTTACACAGGATGAATGATCTTTCTTTACCCCCTTTTCAAACAGTAAATCTAAATAATCTAGCCAAGCTTCCCCTTCTTAGTAAAATTAAGCAGCGTAAATCAAATATTACTTTACATAGAAATCAATTTCTATCTTAAGATAATTCCAACCAACTTCCTCTTCTAATAGGATTTAAATAACATAATTCATTCCACATGCGTTTTACCCTTTTCCCTTACTTGTCTGAAATTTTTCCCTTCAAGTAAAAGTTAAATAGCATGGGTCATTCCACATATTCGAATACTTTCAGCAAGAGTCAGTTAACCTTCTATTTTAAAATAGTCCCTTCTAACAAAGTTTAGACAACATAGATCATTCAGCATTCTTTTTACACATTATCTTAAAATAATCCCAACCGACTTTCTGTTCTAATAAGCTTTAAACAACATAAGTTTTACCCTCATCCCTTGCTTGTCTAATGTTTACCTCAAATAACGTAGTTCATTCCACATGCATTTTACCCTCATCCCTTACTTGTCTGATATTTACCACTATCAAATTTATACTAGCATTTGTTTAAAATGTAATTCAGAGCAATTTCAACCAACTTTCCCTTCATATAAAAATTAAATAACATGGATCATTCCACATATTCAAATAATACTTTCAGCAAGAATCAGTTATCCTTCTATTTTAAAGTAGTCCCTTCTAACAAAGTTTAAACACCCTAAATCATTCCGCATTCTTTTTACACTTATCTTAAGATAATCCCAACCGGCTTTCTGTTCTGATAAGCTTTAAACAACGTAAATTTTACCCTCATCCCTTGCTTATCTGATGTTTACCACTATCAAATTTATGCTAACGTTAATTTAAAATCTAGCTCAAAGTAGTTTCACCCAGCTTTCCCTTCTGATAAAAATTAGTCCGCTTTTTCTACCGGAGAGAGGTCTCAAACCCCCATTCAGTCCTCAAGCATTTTGAAATGTCTAAATTCTCGATCTCCGTTTTTCTGCTTCTCCGAGGGAGGAGGGGCTACCCCCTCCATCTTGCAACCACATGGCCAGCCGCTCGGCTTCTCCTTCCGCTTGTCTCTCCACTCTTCCAAACGCGTCAGGAAGTCCCGCCTTCAGAATCCTACAATAGAAATCTTGAGCCTCCGAAACAGAGTTAAGACGAAATCTTTGATTCTCAAATGTAACCGTGATACCGGCAGGGGCCTCCCATCTGTATCGAATCTGTTGGCTCCTAAGCTCCTTAGTTAAAAAGGCGTAATCCCTTCTTGCTTTCAGCATCTGAGAAGGAATATCTTTAAAAACAATCAGGTCTTGGCCGTCAACTCGGAGACTGTTATTATGAAGCTTTTGCACAATCGCATTTCTAGATTCTTTTGTAGAGAAATGTATAATTATGTCCCTCGGGAGCTGTCGCTGTTCCGCTATCAATGAGTTCTGGCGATAGATTTTCCGAATCTGCCAATCAAAGTTAAGTCCCGGGCTTCCCAGCGCATGGCTGAAGGCTTCAGCAAAGGTCTGTTTCAAATTCTCTTGCTCCTTTTCACGGAATCCTCTGACTCTTATAGCAGATGCCTTCCTATTAAAATTTATCATCATAAGCTGTTTCTCATTGTCTCTAATTTTCTGTTGTAAAATTTGAATATTGGTAGTCAAATTAAAATTAGCCTTCTCCAGACTTTCCAATTTGTTCTCTATTTCAGCAGAGTAATCTGACAGGGCAGACACAGCTGCAAACGTATTCGCCTTCATTTGATTAACTTTAGATTTTAAATCATCATATAATTCCAATACAAATTCCCTGATTTCTTTCTTAAAAGCGTTAAGCATTTTAAGGAGATATTCCTGTGTTAAAAGTTCCCCAGCAGAAGGCATAGGAGACAAAGGCTGTGTTTCCAATGAAGATTCTTTAAATTCTTTTGTAGCAAGACGCTTCTTTGACTTGGGTGGCATAATAAATAAGCAAGTAAGCAGAGCTTCGCTCCCCTCTATTTCCAAAGAAGAAAAATTTATTTTGTTAAGGAGCAGTCTGCAGGAAGATAACACCGGCTAAGTACATCAATCATCCACGGAGAGAAATCGCCATTTTGAGGTCTATTTAGACAAAGAAGTCTCTAAGACGAATGGTGCTGGTATTTACGATAGTAATGAAAACATAAATCTCACAGGGGTGGGACCCGCCCGTATCAATTCTAGCTTGAAAACTTTGTTTTGTCCTGGGGGGGGCTAGCCTGTCTGGGGCTGCCAAAAAAAAAAAAGGCAGCTGAGAAGAAATGGCTGGAGATAAAAGCTCCGCTTCGGCCGGATCTAATCTCTTTCCACAGCCAAAAAAGAAAAAAGGCTGTGGCTTACGATTAGATCCTAACCTACGGGGCTATCCTCCCTGCCCCTTTCTTAGCCAAAAAGGGGTGCTATCTATGATCTTATTTAGATATACAGACCAGATCTCTGAGGAGCTCGGTGGAGCCCTCCTCGGCAACAGGCCACGCCCCCCGGAAGTGCATCTGAACTTTTATGGTGCCTTGTTTCCAATTAATTTTGAGGTTCCATTTTTTCAGCCATGCAAGGCCCAAGACTAGTGGGCATTCCATGACAGGTGCCACTATAAATGTAAGTATTTCTTCAAGGCTCCCAATGCCTATCTGTAAAGGTTCAGTGGCAAAAGAAGCTGGCTCTCCCCCACCCCTCGCTATCTAGTTGGCTATCTATGGGGCTTTTCAGGTTCCTTAATCCTAAACTTTCTTACCAGGGTTGGGCTGATAGCTTCCGAATGAGTATGGTTCCTCCAGCTGAGAAGCCAGGGTTTCCTCCTCAAAGAGGGGACGGGGTGGAGATTCTGCAATCTCCCTTCTCCTCAGGGCATCTCCTTCTCATGCTGGTCAGGTTTCGTAGATTTCAATCCCAATTGGCACTCTGGTTTCCTAGCAGGGGTTTCAGAATGGCATTCTGCAGCTCAATGCCCCTCCTTTCCACAATTGAAACAGGCTGAGGGTTTTAGAGAAGATGCCGTTTTCAGATTGAAGATTTCTTGCTTACATTGGGGTGGGGATTTCTTCCACACTCGCCCAGCTCAGTACTGATTCTTGGCCATGTCGATCTCAGTCTCTTCGGCGGTGAGATCCCATGGTTTGGTGTATCTCAGCCCCCCCCCGGCATTATAGAGGTCATCACTCAACCCATTCTTGAAACAGTTTACCAGGATATCCTCTGGCCAGTTCACACAACATGCCAGGCCTTGGAATTCTTTGGTATATCCTGCCACGGGCCTCTGTCCCTGCTTCACAACTTTAATGCAGTCATGTGCTTTGCGGTCTGTGAGGGGGTCCTTAAAACGTAGTTGCAGGGCCATCATGAAATGGTTGAATTTCCACAGTTCTGGTGCAACAGCATTGCTATCTGGGTCACTATCCATCTGGCAGTGGCTCCTTCCAGGGCTAGAGTAACAACTCTCACGTGGGATACTTGGTTTTGAAAATCATGCCCGTACTCTTACATGTAGATGAGCACGTGTGCCACAAAGAATCCCAATTTTTGCGGGTTCTCATCAAACTTCACCCCAAGAGAAGAAGTCTTTCCAGTTGCGGGATTTGGGGTTGGTTGGGAATGGGTCCCAATCCACGCACCAACTGGTGGAGAGGATATTTTGGGTCACCTGCTGCTGCTTCTGCGCATTAACTTTTATCTGAGTGCACTAGTTAAGCGTACTTCTGTATGTAGATACTATTGTGTTCTGTCCCCCCTTCTCTGCTCGTTAACAGACGACAGGCAAACAAACTTAAAAGGAACTCTCTTTATCAGTTCTCGGCTCAGACTGGCTGCGAGCCCAAAAATAAACAGAAATAAAGTCTCTTTCAAGAAGATAACAGAATACAAAACAAAAACTCTTACAAAACAATGCACTTCTCCAAGTGCCTCCTTGAATCAGGGTTACAGAAAGCAAATCACTTCTCAAAGTGCTCTCAAATAAACCACGACCAATGATCAATGAATGTTGAACGAACGAAGGAACGTTGACTCCTGCAACCAGGGCGTGGCACCATCCGTCCTTTTATCTCCAGAACACGCCACTAACGAGCCCCAGCTACAGTGTTAATCTTGCATCCCGAAAAGATTCACAGAAGACGTCTGCTGAGTCACAACACTATCCCCCACCGCAGGGTCCTTTCCCCGGGTTCCGATAGTCTGGATGCAGTTGGAATGACGTGTCCACAAGATGACCGGCACCCATTTCCTGTGGTGCCTTTTTCATGAGTCCCAAACCTCTGCAGAAATAGCCCCCTTGAATCGGAACTCCTTAGGTATCCAGTGGCCACCATGTCTCCTTCCGCCCTTCACGGCGTTGACACCCCGTCCAGGGTCATTCACCCTCTGCAAGCATATCACATTATGCTCTGAAAAGAAACAAAAATGATTGTGTAGAGATAGGTACTTCAGGCCATTTGTTTATATAAAAGTGAGAATTGATTATATCAAGAGAAACAAATAAACAGAAAACAGGAAGAGAAAAATGCAGTTGAGGTGAGAAGTTTTAAGAGCCAAGAAATTATATATGGATCTGTTTGGAGTGAGGTTGGTTTGAAGGATACAAAAAAATTGGAAGAAATATAGATCAGAAAATTTTCTACTTCAGACAGATTTGGTAGTTTCAAAGTTGTATGATAATTCAATTTCAAATAATTATTCTAAGAAATTGAGAAGCAGAGACTTCATAACCCCCACCCACTCACCCCTGGCCCCATCAGTAGTGCTTAGCAAGGCTTTGAATTGAGAGGAATTTGATGATTTGATTAATATTTATTTTATGTAGATTTTTTTTGAAAAGCCATATGTCCCTTTTTAAATGCATGTCCTTTTCTTTTTCTTATCTCATGCCTTTAATTCCTTAGTTTTTTTGTTTATTCTGTACTTTTTTTCTATGATTGAGGTGCTTACTAAGTAAGAGATTGGAATGATGGATATATGTGTATGCATAATGAATACAATGAATAATGTATTGTTTTGGGAGTATCTGTATAAATAATTTTGTCTTTTAGCTTTGTGTTCTCTTCTTTGTCTTCATTTTCAAATTTTCATCTAAAGTTTTGTTTAAAATTAAGCCCTTATTTATAATAAATAGTTTTGAAGTAGTATATTAATGAATCCTTCAAAATTCCTGATTATTTTGTACACACTGAGTTTGTTTTATTTTTTATTTGCTTTCAGGTGGTAGCCATTAATTTTTAGAACTGCCACTTTTTCTGATTTTCACAGTCTCTTTGTGAATTATTGTATAATTATGATTGTGTGTCTATGAATCAGTGACAAAGAGATAAAGACTAGTTTGAGAAACAATGGATTCTATTTAAATACACTGACAAATAAATTAATTTTATAAATCAGTATTTTATTTTGTTGACAACTACTTTTAACAGTAAGCATTAATTAAGTTCTAATATTTTTTCTGATAATATTCTTTTTTTGGAGTATGCCTCTTTAAATGTATTTCTGACTTCAGTATAGTGTTCATTTCAGATAAAATTGTGGCTTTGTCGATATGTTTGACATACTATGCTATCTATTTATTTTTTGGAAATATAACTTATTATTGACCTGCTACTGCAAACAACTTATAAGACAACCATTATAATAATATGAGAAAATTGTATTATATATAGACATACACATTGTATGGATGTACAAAACAGTGTCATTTCAGAATAACTAATCTTACAAAGATTGTCCATCTTTGGAAATATAATCTTTCACAATGAAAATTGGCTGTTAAATTTTTTAATGCAGCCTGACCCACAAATTATTCTGATGAATAAGAAAATTCGAAAAAGGAAGAAACCGAGCCACCAATTCAAGTAGGGCTTGATTACATGAAAATTGGAAGATGGCTTTGATTTCTTCAACTGTCAAAATAATGATTAGTATTTTCTAGAGTTTTGAGGGACAAAATTCTACATGAATTCCTTTTTGAGTTCCTGGTCCTGATTTCTGCCTATAGATTAGAATATCAAAGGATATTTTAATAGTGGTATTCTTTTCTGACCCCCTGAATTTTAGGTTTCTACTGAGTATTTGTCAAGCTTTTTAAAAATACAAACCACCTAGCAACTTGTTTGCATACAGATATGTAAGTGTTGTGGCCCAGCAGGAGCTGTTGGAGCGAGAGGTCCTATGAGTCGGCTCTGGAGGATGTGGAGGACCCTGGACAGGGTTCTGACTCCGAGCAGTGCGCAGAGAGGCTGGTTGGCCACCAGGAGGCACCTGAGCCTTGGACCAGTGGGGAGGAGACAAGAGAGAGTGAGCTGGAGGCCAGTAGTGAGTTGCTCCTGGATGCACGCCATCGAAGAGCTACTAGGTGTCAGGAACAATTACGCAATTACAGGAGGTAATTGCGCTCAGCTGGTGGTCATTAGGCTCCTCTCCAGACTATAAAAAGCTACTTGTGCACACACCCCTCTTTGTAGAAGTCAACACAGAATCGAATGTCGGAGAACTTTGTATGAGCTTGGCAGGCTGGATTGCTGCCAAGCCTTATCTGTGTTTATTGCTGCCGGAGTTTGTCTGAGTTGCTGCCAAGGTCCTTATCTATTTGTTATGCTTGGCTTTCAGCCACCGAGGTTTTGGTTTCTTGCTATTAAAGTACATTCCAGTTAAGCTTGTCTCGGCAGTCGTTACTGGACGGAGGAGGAGGTCAGAACACAAAAGTAATAATTGTTTTCAAGGTATCATTATGCCAATTGTTATAAGGACAAACTATCAACAGATATTTTTTCCTGTTTGATGATATTATCCTTTCGTTCTACTTTCCATAGGGTCCAAGTAGATAAATGATGGGGAATAAATTATTCAAGTTGGCATATTCTGTGTAATACAGTAATTGATTTTATTATAAATTACTATGTATAGTTGGTTAAAAATATACTTTTTCTTGGTAAATGTTTCACCTACAATTTACTTTAGTGATTTTCAAACTCAATGGTACTATAGCTCCCTAAAAACTAGACATTTTGAAACCCTACACCCATGAGTAAGACCAGGGTTTAATTAATTTGTTTGGACAATTCATAAATATATTTCTTTTATAATTTTTCTATTTGTATAATACAAGGATCTTCAAATTTGTGGCACAACAATTTCTGGTTGTAAGTTTATCCAGGCAAAATGAGGGGCAAATCCCAGAATACGTTTTGACAGTGTTTCCTATTTGCCTCTATTAATCTGATCAAGTTTAAAACAATTATTCTCTCCATAAAGTTGTTTGTTCCCCCCTTGAGAAGTAAGATGCTTATTACGGTCAAAGACCAGCAATGTACATTTGTCTTTACACTATATTAAAAATATTAACATTAAAATATAATTAAAAGTATTTACATTAAAAGTGGATAATAACATTATGGTCCAAAGATTGTTAAAGGTATGTCCAGATAATTGGTACAAGATGGTACTATACTGTAGCCAATTTTTTTCTTATAGACATTGCAGCAGCACAGAACTTTGCCACTGCATACGTGGTAACCGGGTTAGTGTCCTGGAGGAGAAAGCCTAGATAAAAATTGTCTGTCCTCCCTGGCAATCTCTCTAATAAGGGGAGAATACATGTAGATCTACAAGCTCTGTATAGCTCGCAATGTAATAGTACATGTGAATTATCTTCCACTTCTCCTTTACCACATATACAAACGTGTTCGGCTATAGGTGTTCTCTTATACCTGCCCTGGAGGAATGCTGAAGGAAGAATGTTAAATCTGGCTCTGAAGAAAGCTATTCTTTGTTTTGGAGAGATCAGGTCATTTAGATATCTTGCCGATTCCCACACACCCTGTTTGATTCTGTCCCTGCTGTGGAAAGGCAACCTATTTAGTTCTTCTTCGAACTCCATGTCCCTCATTCTATTGATTACTACTTGCTTTGCTTGCTCAAAGCCTAAGGACATTAAGAATAATAGTGAAAGCCCATAAGAGCCTAGCTTGTGATCAATTGCTTGTTTCCAGGCGGAAGGGAAATTGTCAGTCAACACTAGTGGGGACAGTCCCTCTGGAAAGAAATGCATTTTAAGCCAATAAATGACCATCATCTTCCAGGCTCTTACTTGAATTTGAGGCATGCCTGTCTCAATTCTTAACTGGGCATTTGGAGTTCCATTGGGAGCAGCTAAGATGGCTCGCAGGAATTTTGTTTGAATGGTTTCTAACAAGTCTCTCTTTGCAAGGATTCCTGTTTGTGCCCCGTAAAGAATTTGTGCCAATGTTTTGGCCTCAAAAAGTTTTAAGGCAGCAGGTACTAACTGACCTCCACCTGTATAAAAGAAATGTTTGATTGCATTTGAGGACCTAATGGCTACTTGCAATGTGTGATCCAGGTGTCTCTAGCGAGTGGAAAACCACACCAAGGTATCTAAATGTTCTAACCTGTTCCAAACTATATCTTTCTATTTGCCAGGGGTATTGGCATGGTCTTTTAACAAAAACTAAAATTTTTGATTTATCGAAGTTAAGGACCAGCTTGTTTTGCCTGCAATAGCCGAGTGTTGCCCTAATTGCTCTCTTCAGTCCTATGGGGGTTTGTGAAATGATAGCGGCGTCATCAGCATATAAGAGAATTGGCACTTTGCGTTGTGCTAGTTAGGAGGATGGAAATCAGGGTTCTGTAAAAGATCAATCAGGATTAATATAGAAGTTGAAGAGGAAGGGGGACAGGATGCAACCCTGCCGTACCCCTTTTTGTACCCCTACTGAGTCGGTTAAACTCCCTTGGGGATTGCACCTCACTTTCAGGGTGGAATTGGCATACAATTTTTATATGAGGAAGAGGAGGCGTTTATCGAAAGTGGTGCATTTTAAATTCTCCCAGAGGGTGATCCTGGATATTGAATCGAAGGCCTGTTTAAAATCCATGAAGGCCACAAAAAGTGAGGATTTTTTTATGTGTGTATTTTTGTACTAAATGGTGGAGTAGCAAGATATGATCCACTGTTGATCTTCCTTCTCTAAAACCGTCTTGTTCATCTTTGATTATCCCCCCTGAAATTAGCCAATCTTGAAGTTTATAATTTAGGTGTTTGGCATACAGTTTACTAATAACTCTTAGAAGACTAATGGGTCTGTAGTTGTCTGGGTCATTTCTATTCCCTTTTTTATAAATTGGTATGATAATTGCTACTCTCCAATCTCTAGGCATATGGCCTGTATTGTCTATAAATGTAAACAGTGATGCTAAAAATGGAGCCCACCAACTGGCGTTCTTTTTAATTATTTCTGGCAGGACATTATCAGCTCCGGGTGCCTTATTAGCTTTTAGGGCTCCAATCAACCGGGATATCTCTTCTGGTGTAACGGGGCCAGTGAGGAGTGTGGTCCAAACTAGCTTGGCTCTCCTTGGTTACATAGTCAGGATCTGTATAAAGCTCCCTAAAGTACTCTTCCCAGGCATGAGTTGGAACCTGATTTGTAGAGGGTAGGGGAGGTTTTCCCAGTCCCCTGGTGATGTACCAAAAAAGGGATGTATTTTTTGTCCTGACTGCCCTAATTAGTCTATGCCAAGACTCCTTCAGGCCGCACTTTTCTTTTCTTTTAGAAGGTTCTTATATTGTGTTTTTAGCTGCTTTAAGTAATAAGTGTGCTCCTTGGAGGGGGCACCTTTACTTTTCTTGTATTCTTCATTATATATCTTTTTTAGTTGAACGCAATCTCTATCAAACCATTTTTTGTTTTTTGAAACTAGCATTTTGGGGTGAGCTAGTGATCTGTTACTGAGAACCGAATTCAAGTTTACAATTAAAGATTCAAATCCCTCTAGGTAAGATCCCCCACAGTTATTTCTTAGTAGAGATGTACGTAATTCTATGGTTTCAGGGGCTAACATCCATTTGGTAACTTCCTTAGCGTTTTTCTCGTTCCATTTAATTTTTACCTGGGTATTTTGAGTTTCTAATCTGGGTAGGTAGGCTGTGCCTGCCCTTAGAGAATTCTAGTGCAATGTGAGAGTAAGGAGTATTGTATTATGATCACTTTCCAATCACGAGTCTACCTCTATCTTCTGTAAGAACTTGAGGAGGTCATATGATATTATCCAGTAGTCAACTGTGGATTTCCTTCCTGCTCCCCGGTAAGTATATTCTGCTGGAAAATCGCCCCATGGGGACCCATTAAGGATACACAGATCCAAACGTTCAGTCATTTGTCTTACACATAAGCCTGCCCGATTAGCTTTAGGGTCTTTAAATTGTCTGGCATGCAAAGATTCATCTGTTACATTTTCATCATAGTGAGTCTTAAACTGCTTATGTAATGCTTGATCATTTGGACCCATCCTAGCGTTTAAGTCCCCCCCTATAATTATTGCAGCTTTGGGGAATTTGGCTGAATAGCCAAGAATAAAATCTTCTATGCTGTCCCAAATCTTGTTAATCACATTATTCTTATTAAGTGGAGGAATATAGATATTGAAAAGCAAAATCTCCATCTGTTTAAATAAGAGTAATGTAGTTACAACCCATGACTGGAAAGGTGGCAGTGGTACACATTTAAAATACAAGGATGTAATACATCGTGACCCGTCAAAACCGCGGAGGACAAAATCGCGCTCGACGAAAGCGCGCATGTGACGTCATCACAGCGCGACGCAAAAAAATTAAAAATGGAAATAAAATTAAAATTAAAGCAAGCCAATTCACATAAAGGTAAGGGTTAGGTTTAGGGTTAGGGTTAGGTTGAGGGTTAGGGTTAGGTTTAGAGCATTAGGGTTACGTTTAGCGTTAGGGTAAGGGTTAGCGTTAGGTTTAGCGTTACGTTAATGGTTAGGTTTTGGGTTAGATTTAGGGCTAGGTTTAGGGTTAGGTTTAGGGTTAGGTTTGGGGGGGTTAGGGTAAGGTTTTAGCTTTATTTTTACATTTTTCGATCACAGCGCGATGTTTCGTCGCGCTGTGATGACGTCAAATGCGCGCTTTCGTCGAGCGCGATTTTGTCCTCCGCGATTTTGTGGTGGAACCATAATACATCATTATGCCATATTGCATAATATAGTTTTCTAGTACACTGCTTTTGATTTTCATATTTTAAGAAATTATACTTGTTTTTTAAAATTTTCTATGATAAAACAAATAATAATTTTAAAAAAAGAAATTATACTTTTTCCATCACACAGGATTACTACCAAAAACCATTCATTAGGAAATAGCTATCTTTTTTTTTTTTTTAATGTATATTTTATTATGTTTTCATTCTATACAATCACATATTCACTGTGCTTGATCAGGGCATATAACATTGAATAATAAACACGGCCCTCACTTATATAGAAAATGCCCTCTACAATACAAACCCAGTATACCACCTTGGCCTGCCATACACCCTCTTTCAACCCCCTCCAACTTTCATTCTTCCTTCTCACACACCCCTCTACGCCTACTTCCCCTCCCCTTCTTTCTAACCCTATCACTCCCTCTCCATTCCCTCCCTCCCTTCTCCTCCTCCTCTCTCTCACCCTCTCCACCCTCCTTCTTCTTTCACTCGACTCTTTCCTTCGGTATCTATTACCTTCCAGTATATTCGGTTTGTACTATTTTCGCACTAACATTGAAAAGCCACAGTATACAAATACAATCATGGAATTTAACACATATTGTATTTCCCCCCTCCCCCCTCCCCCTAAATCCCCACCTCCCTTCCCTCCCCCCGACTTCCCAAAGACCATACGTGGTATAATTTTTGAACAATCACAGTCTGAAATATCTCTACATTGAACTCAGCTTCTTACTGTTACCCAAATTTTAAACAATTTAAATTATTACTGATACTAAGCATAAGCTATCTGGAGTTTTTTAGTCCCATATTTACTTTTTATGTAATCAATCCACTTTTTCCAGTCTCTTTTGTATCTCTCGTTTGAATGTTCTTTGAGATATGCTGAGATTTTGGCCATTTCGGCTAAGTTCATAACTTTCAAAGTCCATTCTTGAATTGTGGGTAAATCTTTCTTCTTCCAATACTGCGCCACCAAGAGTCTTGCTGCCGTTATTAAATACAGGATCAAATTAGTCTCTGCTACTGTAAAATCAATGCATATACCCAGTAAAAACAGCTGGGGGGTAAATTTTATCCTTCTTTTAAAGATGTTTTGCAGGATCCACCATATTTTTATCCAAAATGCCTTAACATTACGACATGTCCACCATATATGAAAATATGTAGCATCACAAGAACCACATCTCCAACATTTAGGTTGAACATTTGGATACATAGAGGCAAGCTTTTTAGGATCTAGGTGCCATCTATAAAACATCTTATAAAAATTTTCTCTCAAGTTTTGTGCTTGTGTAAATTTCACATTTCTTACCCAGATTCTTTCCCATGTTTCAAGCAATATTGGTTCCTCGACATTCTGAGCCCATTTTATCATACAATCCTTAATCAGTTCCGTTTCAGAATCCATCTGTACTAATACATTATATATCCTCTTTATATGCACTGAGCTTTGATCTCTTATTTGTTTAAACAGATTATCCTCAACTTTTACAAAGCCAGTTTTTTGATCTGTTTTCCACCTAGCTTGTAGTTGACCATACTGAAACCACGTTTGAACTACCTTCTCTTCTTTAAGTACCTCTAAAGATTTTAGTTCCATCACCCCTCTTTCTGAGATAAGAAGTTGTCTATAGGTGGTTCTATCGTGTTTTTGTTCTACATTCATATTTTCAATTGCATGTCTAGGAATTGCCCACATGGGCACTTTATCATTTAGTTTATGTTGATATTTCTTCCAAACACGCAATAAAGCATTTCTTAAGATGTGATTTTTAAATTTCTTATCCGTTTTTTTGTTAAATAACAGGTAAGCATGCCAACCATATAACAAATCATATCCCTCGATATTCAAAATTCTGTCATTAGTTAGATGAATCCAATCACTAATTGCAGATAATGCCACTGCGTCATAGTATAATTTTAAGTTAGGTAATTTCAATCCTCCTCTTTCACGTGCATCTTGCATTATTTTCATCTTTACCCTCGGCTTCTTTCCTGCCCACACAAATTTGTTGATACCCTTCTGCCATTCTAAAAGATTCGCATCTCTTTTAAGTATTGGTAACATTTGAAAAAGAAATAAAAATTTTGGTAAAATGTTCATTTTTACTGCCGCTATTCTACCCAGCAAGGACAAATGCAGTTTTTCCCACCTTTTCAACTCCAACTGTGTACTATGCCAAAGTGATTCATAATTATACTTGTATAATTTCCCATTTGAGATTGAGATATTAACTCCAAGATATTTAACTTTTTTAACTACCTCACATCTTAGCGTCGCCCCCAGTTCTTCCTTCTGTTTGATAGTCATATTTATAGCTATTATTTTGGTTTTTCCTAGATTTATTTTAAATCCCGAGACTTGACCATATTGATTGATCTTATTCAATAATACCCTACTAGATTCCTGCGGTTGTTCCAATATTATAACCAGATCATCCGCAAATGCACAAACTCTATATTCTTGCTGTCTAATTTTGATCCCTTTTAGACCGCCCAGGCCCCGTATCTTATTCAACAGTATTTCCAAAGTTATAATAAACAATAATGGGGACAGAGGACAGCCCTGTCTTGTACCTTTTTCAATTTGAAAGGAGTCTGTCAGACTTCCATTGACAATGATCTGGGCTGTTTGCTGCTGATATATTGCACCAATTGACCGTAAAAAGCCATCTCCTATCTGCATTTTTTGCAATGTCTTCAGCAGGAATTGCCAATTAACTCGATCAAAGGCTTTCTCCGCATCCAAAAATATGAATGCGGCCGGGATTTGATTGTTCTTTCCCAGGTATTCTAAAGCGTTGATAATTAATCTAACGTTATCCTTCATCTGTCTGCCCTGTATAAAACCAGTTTGATCGGTATGTATCAGTTGCTGAGTTACCCCCATTAGCCTATTTGCTAATATTTTAGTAAAAATTTTATAATCTACATTAAGTAATGAAATAGGTCTGTAATTTTTTGGTTGGGTAAGGTCTTGGTCTTCTTTGGGTATCAACGATATGAACGCAGTCTTCCACGAAGGAGGCACTTTCCCTCCCGATTGAATTTTATTGAATAGTTCTCTGAGGGGTTCTACCATTTCTAACTGTAGATATTTATAATAAACAGCTGTTAAACCATCTGTGCCTGGTGCTTTCCCTAACTTTAATTGTTTAATTGCCTGCAAAATTTCCCCAGAGGTTATAGGTTGGTTCAGCTTATGCCTATGTTCTTCTCTGACTAGGGGGATTTTCTCTTTATCTAGGTATTTGTCTATATCTCCGTCCTTAATTTTATCCCCTTTATACAACTCTGTAAAAAATTCCCGAAATACCTTTTGAATCTCTTCCTGTTGAAACACTTCCTTCCCTCTGTGACACAATTTGGATACATTTCGAGCTTTCCTTTTTTTTCTAATCTGATAAGCCAACCACCTACCGGGTTTATTTGCATTGCAGAAAGTATTATGTTTAGCATATAATAAACTAGTAGCTACCTGGTCAGAGATCAGCATATCAAACTGAGATTTTAATATAGCAATTGTTTCCCTAATCTTTGTATCTCCTGGATTCAATGTTAATTCTGACTCTTTCCCTTTAATTTCCTCTTCCAATTCTTTTCGTTTTTGCCCTTGTTTGTATCTATGTATTTTATTTATATTCATTAATACTCCTCTCATATACGCTTTGCTTGCATCCCATACATATTCCAAAGATGTACCCTTGTTCATATTGAAGACAAAATATTCCGATAGCAATTTTTTACAATCATTAACATACTTTTCATATCTAAATAAGTTTTCATTCAACCTCCAGGACCTTCTTGCCTGGGCTACCCTTCCCAATTCCATCCAGACTGGATTATGGTCTGAAAGAACTCTCGCCATAATCTTTGTCTTCTTCACCCTACAAAGTAAATCATTTGTAATTAGTATAAAATCAATCCTTGAAAGAGATTGATGTCTATTGGAAAAAAAGGTAAAGTCATATTCTTCTGCATGCCTCTCGCGCCAAGCGTCTCGCAATTCAAAGTCGTCCAGCATGTCAAAAAAGGGTTTGGGTAACTTAGCTCGAAATTTGGTGTTCGGGCGAGCTGTCTTCTTATCTCTTTTGGTGTCGATCACGCCATTCCAGTCACCCATTAATATACAAGACTCAAAATCCCACTGTACTAGTTTAGCATGGAGATTTCTATAAAATCCATCTTGTTGTTGATTAGGAGCATAAATTCCCAAAAGTAACGTCTTTTTCCCTTCTAAGATTAAATCTAATGCAATATATCTTCCAAAGGGATCTGCTTCAATTAGCTCAGCTTTAATGTCTTTTCTTAAATATACTACTATGCCATTTTTCTTTTCCATGGCTGAGGTCGCAAAATGTTGGCCCAGTTTGGGGTTAAACAAATATTTTTGATCGGTTGATTTGATATGAGTTTCTTGCAAGCAAATTATGTCATTCTTAAACTGTTTAAGATAATGAAATATTTTCTTTCTTTTCTGTGGAGAGTTCAATCCGTTAACATTCCATGTCAAAATCTTAGTTGTCATTTTTGGTTGCCTGAAGCTTTTTTAGAGCCTCCCGCAAGGCCTGTCTCACCTTTGGTTTGGCTCCTCCCACAGCTTCTGAGCTTGTTGCAGTAGCTCCTTGGTCAGTGGCCAATTATTGTTGAGATTGTTGCATAGTAGCTTGTTTATCCGTTTGTCTGGTGGTCTTGCGGTTGGATCTTTTTTCCTTGACTCCTTGCCCTTCCGGAAGAGGGAGATGATACATTTTATCTAATGGTTGTGTGGTTTGCTGTTTATCTTGTTCGTCTCGTGGTTTTTCACCATATCCCGAAGGTTCAGGGTATCCCATCTTCAGAATCTTATGATAGAAATCACGAGCTTTCCATACAGAGCTGAGACGATATCTTTGTTTGTCCATTGTAACTATAATACCGAATGGGGCATCCCATCTGTACTGTATCTGGCGCCTTCTGAGCTCTTCCACCAGAAAAGCATAATCTCTTCTGGCTCTTAGCATCTGAGGCGGTATTTCTTTCAGAACAATCAGGTCCTGTCCACCAATTTGAAGCTTAGTATTGTAGGACTCTTGTAGTATCATATTTCTAGATTCTCTTGTAACAAAGTATATTACCACGTCTCGGGGAAGTTGCCTTTGTTTTGCCGCCCATGAGTTAACACGAAAAATCCTGTCAATCTGCCAATCAAAATTGGATCCCGGTTGTCCCACCAGACGGTCAAAAGCTTCAGAAAACATTTGCTTTAAGTTCTCCTGCTTTTCTTCACGCAGCCCCCTCACTCTTAATGCAAGCTCCATCTGCTTATACTGTATCATAATAATTTGTTTTTCAGCATTATCAATTTTTTGTTCCACCACTTCAGTTTTGGATATCAGGTTAGTTTTAGCTTCATTGAGAGTTTCTAAATTATCTTCCATTCCAGAAATATATTCTGTTATCACATTTACAATTCCCATCATATTATCATTCATTTTAGTGACCCTGGTATCGAATTTGTCATATAGAACTTCCATCTCATTCCTTATTTCATCTTTGAAATCTTTAATCATTTCTAGATTCTGTTCTCTGAATTCTTTAAACATTTCTAAGTTCTGTTCTCTGGATTCTTTGAACATTTCCAGAAAAAATTCTTTTGTTAGTACATCTCCACTAGGGGGCATAGATGGTGGGGGCTGCAACTTTGTGCCAGGTATGGGAGACGTTTTCGGAGGTAATTTAACAGAGGTTGATTTGGATGCCATTATATTTTGGTTTTAATTATTTATTCTAAATTACTAATCCACTGTGCTATGTGGAGAAAAAGAAATTCCTCCCCCCCCTTTTTTTCCCTTCTTTTTTTTTTCTTTTTTTTTCCCCAAGGGGTTTTACGGAGGATTTCAAAAAAGAAAGTCCGTTTAGAATGTTTGGAATGTGTCTGAATCAACAAAGAGTCTTGAAAGCTTTAAGGGAGTAGCTCTAATTAAATTATAAGAGATTATTTCTTTACTTCTGTAGCAGGAAGCCGGAGATAACAGATGCAGAAGCTGTAAACGCCATTTTGAAGACAATTAAGCAAAAGAGGTTTTTATAACATTGAAGCTGGTATTTCAGATAGAGAAAGGTTTAAAAGTTCACAAGTTGGTCTTTGCTCGTATTGATTTTTAATAGTCTCTTTTCTAAAGATTGTCCTGAGGGGGAGGGGATCCTGTCTCGTGCTGTGAATAACAGCTGCGAAGTTCAGGTCGGAGTTGAATGACTCAGCTTTGGGTTGACCCTCCCCCTCCGTCCACAGCTCACAAAGAAACAAACTATGAACTTCAAAGAAGATTCTTACCAGCTGAGATTCCTCACTGCTTTTTTCTTGTCTGAAAAAAGAGTTATCTTCTTGATATTGAGTAGATAACGATCCTGAATTCTGGGGGCAGCTCTGTTAAGCTGCCGACCGGCGACAGGCCACTCCCCGGAAACCAGGAAATAGCTATCTTGACTTCATGGAAAAAGTGAACTATAGATAATGAGATGTTTCTAACTCAAAAAATGGATAATTCCAATTCAAAACATTTTGATTTTATTTAAAAATAATTAAGAAAGGAATATTGCCAAAAACTTCATTATGATTCTACAGCCATGGACATAATGTGAAAGTGAATTATAGATATTCAAATATAGAGCATTATGAATTTGATGAAAGAATTTACATATGTGTGCCCTTAAAGAGAATTTCTTTATCAATTAAATCACATTGTACAATTTCTAATGTTGCATACAAAAGTATTTTGCATAGAGGAAGTAGAAGTTAATGTATTTCAGTCTAACAAAAATACTGATATGTCTATTGAATGAAGATGTAATTTGAAGTGTGCATATATCAATGTAATACTTTTGTTAAAATTAAAAGACTTCCTTTTAGATAAGTTGGTGTAGGATTATAATTTTAATTTGTTCTCATCTATTTATAATGTGTTTGATTAAGGACTATATTTAGAGACTCTTTGTGTAAGATAGTATATTAGGGGAAAAAAGGGAAATCAATTATATTAATATTCTAGTTATATGTACATGGATGAAAACTAATCTTTTCAACTCAAATATATAGTTGAAATTAATTTAAAACATTAATTTTTTAAAATATTTTTCAGCTTGAAGAGAGGACTGACAAACCATATTCTGATTTATACACAAGGGTGAGTTTTTGAACAGATTGGTTTTCAAATCATCAGTACACAGTGATATGCCACTCAAAATATATGCTGTATTTTTTGGACTATAAGACATACCCCCACCCCCAAGTGTGTGAAAATGTCTATGCATCTTCTACAGCAAATATTTTATTTATTATTATTTTTATTTTATTTTATTTATTAGTTTTGTATGCTGCCCACTCTCGGAAGACTCTCGGGCGGCTTACAATAAAAAGGGAGGGGGAATATAAAAATAAATAAATAAACAGTTTAAAATTGCAACAACATCCACAACTTGAAATGGGGCTGGACAATTCAACAGCCCCAGGCCTGCTGGAACAGCCAGGTCTTCGTTGCTTTACGGAAGACCGGAAGGGTAGTAAGGGTCCGGATCTCAGCGGGGAGATCGTTCCCGAAGGCCGGAGCAGCAACAAAGAAGGCCCTCCCCCAAATATTGCAATAGCTGGGGATTTGCATACTTGGTGGGAGGGAGTTGGTGTGGTAGCAGTGGTGACAGGCAGCAGCGATCCTCTGCTGATCCTGGGACAGCTTATTGGTGGTATTCCGGGAGGCTGATCCAACTGCCAATCAGCTGTGAAGGCTTCAGCATTCCCTGGGTGAGGCAGCAATGCAGAAGTAGGATTTAGCCAGTTGTTAATGTTGTGTGCAGTTCAGAGAACTGGCTGATCCCAGCACTGGCTGGCCTGGGCATGTTCTATGTCTGCCAGACCTGCAAAAGGTCATTGAGCAGTTTCCCGAGGATGCCTTGCCACTGCCTGCCACTCTGCTGCAAGTTCGCCTTTCCTGGTCTGCGTGGTGGCAAGCCCAGAGACATGGAGAGAGAGAGGTATGAATGGATGACACTTAGCTCCAAGTGCTGGAGAAGGCGAACAAGGAAAGTGGTCGGGTTGCCGCTGACTTTCATTAGGGTGAGAGAGATAGGCTCTTGTTGCCATCCCTTTCCCCCCCATCGCTGTGCATGGCAAGGCTTCTTGCCCTTCACTTAGCCATCAATGCAATTTAAGGGTGGCAGGTGGGGAATGGTGTGTTGGTGTGGGGGAGGAAGGGTACCCAACCCAGCAGGTCTTTTCCTGCCTTTCGGCGTTGGCCATCAAAGACAAGTCAATGGAGAAATGGGCAACAAATCAGACAGCTTGAGGTAAGGAGACTACTTTCTCCTCTTTTCCTACTCCTCGTCTTTCCCTTGTGCTGGCCTCTCCATTGCAGCACAACGCTCAGGATCCATTAGCGAAGGGCAAGCAGTTGAAGCAAGGCGAGGCAGGGAAGCCTTGTGCAAAAATACATGGACGAGGGAGGCAAGTTGGCGATCCCAGCTGCCTGGCTCACAGGAAGCTTGCAGGAACCTTGCTGGATGCTTTTCTGGTTCCTCCAGCAGCAATGGAAGGCAGAGACACGGGGGGGGGGGGGGAGAGGCAATCCCAGCTGCCTGGATCATCGAAGCAAGTATCCATTTAAGCCAGCATCCATCAGAAAGATCTTATCTGTTCACCTGGCATGGTTAAAATCTGAAATCTGACTACCATTCCAGTTGGCCATTCCTTTGTTTTTACTTTCATAACCACACACAAACCTGGGGGTGTAAGGAGGCACTACAGAAACAAAATACGCTCCTATGAATAGTGTCTAATGTTCTCCTTGATGTTCTCAGCTATAGTGCTCTTATAACAATAAAGGACACATTGCTGTCAGTTCTTTCTTGCAGAAAAATATTACGGTACCTCCTCACGCTACATACAAAGATGTCAAATCAGAAAAGACTAGCATATAAAATTTCTTTTAAAATGGAAGTAGTAAAATATGCTGAGGAACATGGAAACAGAGCAACACAGAGACATTTTGGACCATGTCCAACTGAAAAAAATGATAAAAGAGTAGAGAAAACAGGTGGATCAGCTGCAAAAAGTAAAAGATAAAAGTAAGCACAATTTTCATGGGCTTGCTGCAAAGTGGCTATGAAAGATGGACATAAAAGAATGGATCACCCGTCACCGGAATAATGGATTCGTAACTTCTACAAAAATGGTAATATATGAAGCCAAATGCATTGCTGTAGAGAAAGGCATTCAGGATTTTACTGGATCACCATCGTGGTGCCACAGATTTATGAGACAATATGGCCTTGCTATGTGCACCAAAACTAGAATTGCGCAAAAATGCCAAAAAGAATATGAATCTAAGATTCTGTTTTTTCACACATTTGTAATAGATGCTAGGAATAAAAATAATTTTGAAATTGGCCAGATTGGGAATATGGAAGAAGTCCTGCTAAACTATGATGTGCCATCTAATAAGATGTTTGATGTTAAAGGTGCCAAAAGCATAACCGTGAAAACCTCAGGACATGAGAAAATACATTACACGGTTGTGTTGTCCTGCTGTGCTGATGGCACCAAATTGCCACCAATGTTAATTTTCAAAAGGAAAACCTTTCCAAAATAAGTGATTCCATGAGGAGTTGTTGTCCATGTTCATGAGAAAGAATGGATGGACAAAATGGAATGAGAATATGGATTGAAAAAGTGTGTCCTGGAGAGCTTCTAAAAAAACCTACTTTATTAGTGCTTGACCAGTTTAGAGCACATATTAGCAAAACCACTACAAAGAGATTTAAAGAAGTGAAGACTCTCATCTAGCTATAATTCCTGGGGGTCTTACAAGCCAGTTGCAACCTCTTAACGTTTCCATCAACAAACCATTTAAAATCTATATGTGAGAAGAGTGGAACAAATGGATGGCTGGTGATAATCATGATCTGACTCCTACTGGATGAATGAAGAGGCCTACTATCACTCAAGTTTGTGAATGGTTTAAAACATGGATTTCAGTGAAGGACGAAATTGTTGCACGGTCATTCAAAAAATGTAGCATTAGCAATGCCTTAGATGGAACTGAAGATAGTAACATATATGAAGATAGCGAAGAAAGTGATAGTAGTGATTGTGAGCATCTGAACTTTCTTAATTCTGCTACTAGTGACGATGAGTTCTTTAGGTTTCCAGAAAATTAGAAGAGTGAGTCTCTCCTCATTTTTGGTACAACTGAGTCCATCAGGAATCACTGCTTTACTTAACAAACATAATAACAGTGATGATGGTTCTTAATACTGCTGTTTACTTTATATGGTTGAAATATTATTCTGATATATTTTATTAAATATATTACTACACTATTTGGTTCAGAATATTTTTTTCTTGTTTTCCTCCTTTAAACCTAGATGCTTCTTATTGTCAGGTGGGTCTTATAGTTCAAAAAATATGGTTACTTCAGATCCCCTGCATGCAGAAAGGATGTGTTTTCTTGTGTATCACTGGTTGTCTTCATTATTTCTTAACGTCTTTACAAGTAGAGTAATTTGGATAATTTATGCAATTAAACCTATGCAAAATATTTTGCAAAGTTAATTAGCATAAATTAAACACCTGCTTTGAAAGCACTAAAGTGGCTTCAAACTTTGCAAAACTTGTGCAGCTGTTTCAAAATCTGTTCCCAATTGTGCAATTTGTATGCAAATGCACAAATCACATTTCTACTTAGAGGTCTGATGGACCAGAGCAAGTTTTCAAAACAACAAGATACGTTATTGAAATATTGAGTCAATTTTAATACTCAAATAGAGTTGCTTCATCTGCACTAATGTAATTTGTGAAGTACCTCTGCTGAATACTTTGTATAGTAAATTATGGAATGAAATCTGAAAAAAATAATAAACCATTAGGTCAGATTGAATGGAAAAGACATATGTTTAACATTTCCTGATGTGATTCAATAAATTCATTTAATGTTACAATGGTCTATATATGAAAATATTTTTGTTCAAAATTATAATATTCTTTTTGGATTGATATATTATTTACATATTTATCTAAGAAAACTCTTAAAATATAAAGGAAATTTTAAAACAATTGTCTTCTTTAGCCAGCATCTCGCAATTCAGCAACCCCTATAAGTGGAAATTCTTCCAGACGAGGAAGCGGAGATACAAGCAGCCTAGTTGATCCTGATACCTCATTAAGTGAATTACGGGTGAGAAATTTTTATTGGTTAACAATGAAAGAAAACTCATATATTTGTATCAATCAAATCATAGACTAGCTTAAGAAGCATAATTGTATTTTTGCAATATGGAAGGAAGAAGAGAGAAAGAAGATCGAAAAGGAGAGGGAGGGAAGGAAGGAAGGAAGGAAAAGGAAGGAAGGAAAATAATGTAGTTGAATGTAATGTAGCTACATTTGTCTATCATAAATTTAAATGAGGGAATACGGTACATTATCAGTTTTTTTTAAATGATTTATTATTATCTATGTCGTAATTTACCAATGGAATTCTAAGTGGCTATACATATTAAAATAACAATAATATAACACAATGAACAATGAAATCTATATAACAGATAGACTCCCTATCTAGTTACACTTGTGACTATATAAATGTATTTACTTTTTCAAAATTTTAAAATCGGTTGAGTGTATTTTGTAAATAACCATTTCTTAATAAGATAGATTCTCATAGTTCTTATCTTACTATAAGAAGGAAGCAGAACTTTACTAAAAGGGTAATATAATTTAGCATAGTTCTAAAATTCTATAGTTCTTGACACCGTATGTTGCAATGATTTTAAAACAAGTTGATTATGTGACCAACCTGATTTTATAAACTTTTTTTTGCAAACATTAAGTGAATGCCATGTGTGTTAAGTAAAGCAGTGGTTCCTGATGGACTCAGTTGTACCAAAAACTAGAAATAAGTGCAGTTTTTGGCAAAACTGAAGAAAAAAATGAGGTGATATGATTATGGGATGCTTTAAATGCCCATAAAAGTGGCTGTGTTGCTGAATAATTGAAATTCAGTTATGTCATTGCAGAGGGGGCTCACACATCAGAACTTTGAATCTGATTTGTAGTGCCCTGCTTTAAGTTAGGGACAACTTTTAATGGTTTCTAACCGACCAATCATAAGTTGAGGACTACCAGTATATAGAACTCTGCTGTTATAATGTTTTAGTTTGCAAATGTCATTAAGCACCTTTTCAGATTTGTATTCAAAATAAGATTGTGAACAGTTTATATCTGAAATTGGTGTTCTCAGAGATTTTGTATTTTAAATGTACATAGGCCTGTATAAGAAATACTGACTTAAATTTTATTATGTCATATTCAAGTATCAGGGATATATCATTAATTTAATCTGTAATTTGATAGTAAAACTTACACCAAATCACCTAATTTTTAAATCATACAATTATATAATCAATCTTTATGATGTTCTTATGCAATGGTTCATTCCTATGTCCTGCAGGATATCTATGATCTTAAGGACCAGATACAAGATGTAGAGGGGAGATACATGCAGGGACTTAAAGAACTAAAGGTATTAGGTTTCTCCCAAGCATGTACTCACTATGGTAATACTGTGGTAATGACATTTTTGCAAATTTCATTAAGAGTTTACTAACATACTAATTACTCCTTTTATTAAGGATGTGTCCAATGAGTAAATTGGAAAATGGGTTTTGTACATAGTTATTAGTGTATATTACCTTTTACTTCAGTAGCTGCAAATGTGAAAGACAGTTTGCTGAATTATGTTATTTAGCAAATGTTGTATTAATAGTAGTAGTAATAGATTGTGCTATCAAGTACTATCATATTGGTGTCAATTCTTAGTGACCACATAATTAGATTTTCTTAGTAACATTCAGTTTCTAAACTCATGTCTTCCAATGGTGCATCTATTGCCACTGTAACTCTGTCCATTCACATTGCTCCTGTATGTCCTTCTCTTTCCTTCCACCTTTCTCAGCATTAGAGCCTTCTCCAGAGAATTAAGTCATCACATAGTATTTCTGAAGTAGGATAATTGAAGTACTTAATATTATATAATGTAATTTCCTTTCAATAATTTGAATTGTCAAGTAAACATTTTATAAGACTAATAATTAGGAACCACTCTGTTAGAAATTGATAGTGAAATTAAAATTAGAATTCTGTTCTGAAGTGAAGTAATAAACCACTAGATAATTTTTAGTAATTCTTTAAGTCACATGAGGAGCACGTAAAGAAAAAATAAATGAAGTACATACCAAATACATCATTTAGAAAGAAAATGCAAAATAAGGCTTATATTTGTGTATTTGATTCCAGGGCCAAATGTCAATCTTTGTTTATAGAATTATTGGTTATAGATATGAGTATGTTATATTAAAAAATTATCTGAATATTGTACATTTAACATTCAGGACACTTCCTAAACTTTAGAATCTAAAGGATGTTGTACATAAAATGTGACTTGATTTTTCAATAATTTTGTCTTTTTATTGATCCTTCTTCAATGAGTGGGAAGTAAACACTTTTCACTTGTGCTTAAAACTCTTTGATTCAAATACTACTCATAAGAACAGCTCTGCTGGTTTTGACCAAGAATCATCTCATGTTACTATTTTGTTGGAGATATCTTACTATTAGTGTTGCCCTGAAACTGGTATTTGAAAGCATATCATCCCTAGACTGAAGCTGATATTAAATCTTCAGGATAAATAGTCATTGAAGTCCTGTGTTTTTCATGAATTTTTCATCTTCCCTTATAAAACTCTTTTCAAAGTCTGTCTGACTTATTCTCACTGTGTATGAAAGTTGTTCAATGTACATAAATTTTATTAGATATTTAAACATTTTTTAAAAAAATTGCAGTATGCAAAAGTCAATACCATTTTTGGGGGAAGGGGCATGATTCATTTTTAAACTAATACTCTCAAACCATTCAGGTATAGATTTGGACACCAAGGGGTACCATTTATTGTGTGTGTCTGTGTGTTTCTCTCTCTCTCTCTCTCTGTGTGTGTATCTGCAAATTTATATATAACTTTGCTTCCCAATTGTAAAGTTATATTACTGTTCAAAAAATCCACTAGTTGAATTTGATAGGATTAAAGTCATTTCTTATTGGACTAAAGTCATTTCTTAGCCATAATATTAGTGGTGACTATGAAGTTTGAAAGAAGTTAAAGACAGAAATATGCATTTCTTAGACTTCAGTTTATGAAAAAAATGCTGTGATTAATGATTATACATAAATATAAAAATTACTTGCTAATTGTTTTTGGTAGATCAAACTAACATAACTGTATTCTAAAACTATTATAAATAACTTGCTTAAATTGCTGGCATTGGCAAAGAAAATAATAAAATCAATTCCTTAAATGTCCAGGTGCATGTTAAAATTTCATTGACTTGCATATTTAAACATACTTAACTAGAAAAATAACATGATTAAGTATGGAACATTTTGTGTGCTTCTATTTAAATAATGCTTAATAAATAAAGGAATAAAATGTTTCTAGGAGTCACTTGCTGAAGTTGAAGAGAAATACAAGAAGGCCATGGTTTCTAATGCCCAGCTTGATAATGAAAAAAACAATTTAATCTATCAAGTGGATACTCTAAAAGATGTCTTTGAGGAAAGAGAAGAGCAATTAGCAGAATACTATAGGGAAAATGAAGAAAAGACTAAGGTACAATTTATAATTTATTGTATGCAGAATGTAGATTTTAAATAGCAGAATATTAAACAATATGTGTGTACTTAGGCATATTAGTACTTGAAAATAACATTGTATACTTTTAATGAAGACAAAAACCTTACTAAGATCTATGAGGGCTCAGACATGGAAAAATTAATTTGTTTTAGCAGCAATTTGCCCTCCTTTTCTTTCTTTTGATTCTGCTACTCTTCTTCTTAAATACTGACCAGCCATTTGTCTGAAATGGTATAGAGCATGGGTGCCAAAGTAAATTTAATTGCGGGCTGGATCAGCATTATGATTGCCCTAAAAGGGCCAGTTAGGTGTGACTGGGTAGATGTATCGGGTGGTCATATGACCAGGTGGGTGTGGCCAACTCAACCTGGCTAGCTTGACGTTGCTTACATCAAGAGACCAGACAAGGCTGGGAGAAGGGATCCAGAGGTCTCGACTGGAGAGGAAGGAGAGGCCAGGGCTAGCACCAAAGCCTCATCCATCAGAGGAGCCTTGATGTCTGGGAGGGATCACACAAGTGAGCAGCAAGGCCAGAACATCTTCTGGCATTGCAAGCTGGGTGCCTGGTGGGGCTACGCAGACAGGAGAAAGGTACTGTATGGCTTGGGGGAGTCCCATTACCACTCCGGCATGACATCTAACAGGTAGTTCAGCTGCCCCCAAGAATGTGCCATCTCATCTGATGAATGAGGCTTTGATGCTCACACTGGTCTCTCCTTCCTCTGTTGGAGACCTCCAGATCCTCCCCCCCCATCCCCCTGCATTTGCAAAGCTGTGCTGGCCCCCTGCAGCAGCCGAACGGTAGTGATGCATGGCAGGCCAACTGCCTGATCCTGTCTGCCTGACACCGAATGGGCAGTTGGCCTGCCGCACCACGCCACCCTCACTTGATCCTGCCTGCCTGACAATAGCAACTCCAGGGTCTCCACAGGGCACAGATGTCTTTGATCATGTATTATGCCACCCAATGCTCCTGTCCTGCTCCGTGCTTTTCTGATGCTGTGGGGTGGAGGCATCAGTGCTTGTGTGAGGCTGGGGGTCTAAAGGTGCTGGGGTGGAGGGGGACAGGCCATTTGGTTTTAGACTAGAGTCCAGGCTGAGAGTCCAAAATGGGAAGCCCTGGCTCACAGCTGCCTGGACCATTGCTCGTGACAGCTTCCTATTTTTAACCACCCTCTCCATTAGAGTTCAGCTGCTCTTCCCACCACATCCCAGCATTGACCCCTCCAGGGCACCCTTTCCAGCTGTACACAAGCACCAATGCCCTGCCAGCCTCTCCCCAGACATCAGTAACAGACATATGCAAGCAGCCTTTGCCTGCCACATCCCCAGACATCCTTCCCAGCCCTGCTTCCCTAAGAGGACACCCAGCAGTGCTTACTTTCTCAAAGCTGCTGCCAGTGCCACCCTGGGGTGAGGCAAGGCCAAAAGCCTGGCAAAGAATCCGGCCGCAGAGGCGAGAGGCCAGGCCAGGTGCAGAGGTGAGGCAAGGTGCAGAGGCAAAAGGATGGGTGGGGTGAGGCCACTAAGCACAGCCAGTCTCCACATGCTTGCCGCCTCCTGTGTGTGCGCCCAACAGGATGGGGTGGGCCTGGCCAACACAATGCGGGCTGGCCCCCTGCAATTTCCACGATGACCTTGCGGCCTGATCTGACTACATCACGGGCTGGATTCGGCCCACGGGCCTTGAGTTTGACACCTCTTGCCTGGGAAGGGAATTGGACTTGAAGACCAAGGTCCTTTGCAACTGTTATTCTGTTATTCCTTGCCCATGATGATTACAGTTTACTAAAACAGATTTGAAAAATGCTGTCAGATATAGGGGTAAATTGACAATATTGGCCTAATGTCAAGCATTGGAGACAAACAGGGAGTCTATTCAAAATTGGGTCTTGATTACAATATTGGAGTTTAGGGGGTTAGGATGAGGATGAGGTGTTTACTCAGATATTGTGAAAATGCTTAAGCCAGATTTCATAATTTGGTTCCTTTAACTGTGAGTAGTTACAATTCTTGTCTATCTAATAAATGAGGGATGCTGTGAATCAGTGGCTAAGACACTAAGATTGTCGATCAGAAAGGTTGACAGTTCAGCAGTTCGAATCCCTTGTGCTGCGTAAGCTTGTCCCAGCTTCTGCCAACCTAGCAGTTCGAAAGCATGTAAAAATACAAGTAGAAAATAGAAACCACCTTTGGTGGGAAGGTAACAGCTTTCTGTGCGCTTTTGGCATTTAGTCATGCCAGTCACATGACCACGGAAACGTCTTTGGACAGTGCTGGCTCTTTGGCTTTGAAATGGAGATGAGACTGTTCCCTAGAGTCAGGAACGACTAGCACACAGGTTGGCAACCTTAAACACTCAAAGAGCTACAAATGTCCTAACCGGAAGCCCCCCTGTTCAATTCTGAAGTCAACCTTAAGTCCGGTTCCCCACCATAGTCTCCTAGTGCAGCATCGTTTTTCCTCTACTTGTCCTAATTAAAAGCCCTACCAATTATGGAGCTGGCCAGAAAACCCACTCCTTGCCATAGAGTCTCCTGGGGTGCTGTGTTCCCTCCCCCCCCCAACTGGAAGCTCCTCTCAAAATTATGGTGCCAACTGGTGACAGGGAACCACAGCAGAGAGATGAAAGAGCCACATGTGGCTCCACAGCCATGGGTTGCTGACCCCTGGATTAGCACATATGTGCAAGGGGAACCTTTATCTTTACCTTACATAATAAATATTAAGAGTACCCTCTTACTAGATGACAGAATCTTGAAATTAGTTTACATCATTGTAACAAGGTTCAAAATATTATTTAATAATAACCAAAGCTACTGAAACAAATTCTAAAGTCATCTAATTTCCACTTTTTTTATTTTTTTTGTTCAAAAGGAATTGGAAAGACAGAAACATATGTGCAGTGTGCTACAGCATAAAGTAAATGAACTCAAGGAAAGCCTTTGCCAAAGAGATGAATTAATAGAGGTACATACTCATGCTGGAAAATAACTAATAATATTGTGAATGGTGTTTAAATGGTGGTGTATAATTTATTTCCTTAAGTTTGACATGTACTACACTGTTTGTGCTTTTCCTCCAAGTTTATACTTTGAGAAAATAATGAAATAGTTTTTTCTTTATATGAAGGGCTCCAGATAGCAAACATTTGTGATACAAATTGTTTCTGTGTCCAGAGAGGATTGCAGTGCTTAGATGTTATATTGATATATCATTTATCTTGCTGCCCAACACTTTTTCTTTCTGAGCCAGCTGTTTTAGTTTCCAGATTGGTTCTAAATTATTGGATATCTTGCTTTGTTAATACTGAAGTTGCAGAAGCTCACTTAAAATTTCAATGTCATGATCCCTATTTACTTACTTATTTTAAACCTTTACATGCCATTAACAATTCCAAAATAGTTTTTAATATGATTAAACAATGAAATTAATTGATAAACAATAACACTTATTATAAAATGTAAAATAGACATGATTAAATTTATAATAAAATATTAAGACAGTTTATAATTTTCATGACAGTAATGTGGCTACCCTAGTTAGTAACTACAATATCTTTTGCTCCATAAGACACACTTTTTTTTCTCCCAAAAGTGGGTGGAAATGTCTGTGCATCTTATTGAGCGGATATGGGCAGCATGCAGCAGCGGTGAACAGCAGCAGCAATCCCTAATGCCTGGAACAGCTGATCGGCAGTATTCCGGGAGGCTGATCCAACAGCTGATCAGTTGCTTGGAGTTGCTTGAAGACTCCAGCGTTCCCTGGTGGAGGCAGTAGACATGGAGGAAACAGGGACTAGCCAGATGAATACCAGATGGCCGCTGGGAGACAGAGGCAGATTTTTTTTTCTTGTTTTCCATCTCTAAACCTAGATGCGTCTTATAGTCAAGGGCATCTTACGGAGCGAAAAATACAGTAGGTTCTCAAATGAAGCAGTTTCTTCTCAGCTTAATTTGCTTATATAAACATGCTTGTCAGGTAAGCTCCCTGTTGGGAGAGCGAGTACGTTCAGCAAAGCGTTGTGAGAGTTGTGTTGGAGAACACACAAACCAGCATACAGGGACGCTGCAGTATAAATAGGCTTTTACTTTTGTGGAAATAGAAGTATCAGAGTCCATCAAACAGTCCAAGTCATACACGGATAAGACAGTCAGTCATCAAGGTCTTTCCGTTAAGGGATAATCCAAATAACATAGTCCAATAATCATATAATCAGTCCGGTACACAAGGTTTGCTAACAGTTGCAAAACTTACAACAGCTCACGGCAATTTCTAACAGCCAACTTCCAAAAACACTCAGATCAGATCAGCCCAGCATCTAATGAACAGCGAGCTAACAGTCATTCTGGCTCCCTCTTATGGCTGATGGAGGAAAGCAGCAACCAATCATATTTTACAGTATGATTTAAAGAAACAGGTACAACATTGTTATATGATTTATATATTGCGAACCCAACCGTTAGATTATATTCCTAACATTCTCCCCTTTGGGTAGGACAATATATACATCTTACAATCTTAATCCGTATTCCTTGAAACAACGTTTATGCTTTATATTACCTTGGGCCTTAGTAAAATGGTCTGCAATGTTATGTTCAGACATGCAGTACTCCAGTGAAACTAATTTACCATTCACACTTTGCCTTACATTTAGATATCTTAGATCAGTGTGTTTTGACCTAGTTTTTACAGCAAGATTGGATACCATCTGAATTGCTGCTTGATTGTCTTCAAAAACAACAATGGGCTCTCGTATGTCAATCCCCATATCAAGTAGGAGTTATTTATAACAAACCAAATCTGTACATAATAATGACAAACATGAGAATTCAGCCTCCATAGTCGATAGACTTAAATGTTTTTGTCTAATAGACTGCCATCCAATTAGTGCTTTTCCCAGGAATACAACAAACCCTGATGTTGATTTCCGTGTAGACACATCTGTAGCAAAACGTGTATCAGCATATGCAGTTAAGCTCAGATCACCTCTAGGTTCTAAATACAAAGCATTGTTTGCTTAAGATATCTTAATATCCTCTTAGCAGCTTGCCAGTGCCTTTCAATAGGTTCAGCGTTAAACCTGGCTAATTGATTTACACTATATGATATGTCAGGCCTTGACCAATTACTCAGATACGATAAACTATCAATCAATGATTGATAAATACCTTGATCAAATACAGGGCTTTTTACATCATCATGGCTAAATTCCTGACCCATTATAGTTTTAGCTGGTTTATACTGTTCCATCCTAAACGTTCTGAGTAGCTGGTTAATCTTCTCAGTTTGTGAGATTTTGTATCCTCCCCTAGTTTTATCTATCTTTAACTCAAAATATTGCCTAATCTCACCGAGATGTTTTATACTGAACTTCATCCTTAACAGTGTTATAATCCTCATAGCTTCTTGCTCAGTTTCAGTGATTAATGCTATGTCATCAGTGAACAATACCAACAATGAAATCACACCATTCCTTTCTTTCTTAAACAAACATGGATCAGCCATGCCAGCTTTAAGACCTATCTTAGTTAACTCTTTCACTATACATTGATTCCATTCATATCCTGATTGCTTCAAGCCATACAGACTTTTTTTCAACCTCCAGCAATCAGTTTTACTATCAGTTTTTAATCCTGCAGGCTTCTGTAAATATATAGTATGTTGCAACGGTGCATGAAGATATGCTGTCTCTACATCTAAATGATTAAATATATATTTATTCTTAGCTGCCCACACTAATGCTGCACGTAACGTTGTAGCCTTTAAACTAGGCGCAAAGACCTCATCATAGTAATTTGCTTACTGAGCAAACCCTTGTGCAACTAACCTGGCTTTATGGGTTACCGTCCCATCTACGCTATTTTTAATTTTGAAAATCCATTTACAACCAATGGCATGTTTACCTGGTGGTAACTTTATATTTTCATATACCTCTAACCTTTGCAATTATTTCAATTACTTTTCCATTGCATCTTTCCAAGCTTTCAGTTGGATATAAAGTTAATTCTTGGTAATTAGCAGGAACCTTATTTGCCTGACATGGTATAGACGCCTGATACCTGTCAGGTGGTCTAGTTACACGTATTTCAGGACTCACCAGTGGACTTTCCTGTATAACCTGCTCTTGTTCTTCTGGTTCGTCATGTACTTCTTCTTTAATTTCTTTAACTACCGTTTTTCTTACCTCATCATTAGGGACTCTACTTGGGTGTTGATAATTACATTATCATTTGTATCTAATTTATTCCACCCCACAGTCTTTCCGGCAAACCTGAATCAGCTATCATAGTCCGAGCTATAGCCTGTAATGTTTGCCCCCTTCGTTCTACAAAAGAGTTATGTTGTGGCCTATAAGGAGCAAAATGTTTGTGCTTGATTCCAGCTGTTCTTAACATTGTTTGGAATTTATAATCGGTAAACTCCGTCCCATTATCAGTAACTACAGTAATAACCTTGGCTTTCATCTTTCTCTCCGCAAACCTCAGCCAATTAAAGAAATGCTGAAACGTTTCTGTTTTGCTTTTCATTAAGTAACAGAAACCGTATCGGGAATAATGATCTATGATACTCAAAACATAACAGGCACCTTCCAAATTGAGTTTTAAAGGTCCTATTAAATCAGCAAAAACAACCTCCAGAGGTTCCTTTGTTTTAAAACCATTTAGTCTGTTTGCTGGAGTAACTTTGCTTTTCTCCTGATTGCAAACATTGCAGTTTAAATATTTTCCGCCTGGTTTTAGTTTTACTCCTTCTGCCAACTTAACATTTTGTTGCAGCATCTTGAAATTAATGTTCCCCATGCATCTATGTAGTAAATGTATGCATTCATCATGGGGTTTAACATTATGATAAGCTGTGTTAGCCATCTGGTATAACATACACACTTTTTTTAAAGTAGCAGTAATCCTGTTATCCTCCCTTTCAATAATACAGATATCTCCCCTAAAGTTACCACATAGCCAATGTTAACCAGAGCCCTAACTGATAGTAAGTTGAATTTCAGGTTAGGTACATATAACATTGGTAACTGCTCATTTTAAGGGGAGGGATGCGGGCAATCCTCTACAGGGTAGGGCTGAGGAGTTCGGATAAAGTTGCTCGGCTTTGGGCAAACCTGGACTCCAATTGCGCAAAGCCAGCTGAGGTACTGGGGGAGGGTCTTGAACGACATTGTTGGATTGATTTCCAGTCTGTACTCCCAAGGAAGTGGACAAGGCCATCGGAGCAGTGAGTGCCTCCACATGTGTACTGGATCCGTGTCCCTCCTGGCTGGTCGCGAACAGCAGGGAGGTGACACGGGGCTGGATCCAGGCGATAGTGACCGCTTCTCTCCAGGAAGGGTCCTTTCCCCCCCCTCTAAAGGTGGCGGTGGTGAGACCCCTGCTGAAGAAGCCATCCTTGGATCCAGCCGTTCTTAATAACTACCGTCCAGTCTCCAACCTCCCCTTTGTTGGGAAGGTTGTTGAGAAAGTGGTGGCCTCTCAGCTCCAGCGGTCCTTGGAGGAAACCGATTATCTAGACACCTTCCAATCTGGTTTCAGGCCTGGCTACAGCACGGAAACTGCTTTGGTCACACTGGCCGATGATCTTTGGAGAGCCAGAGACGGGGGGCGGGCCTCCATTCTGGTGCTCCTTGACCTCTCAGCGGACTTCGATACCATCGACCATGGTATCCTTCTGCGGCGGTTGCGAGAGGTGGGGGTGGGAGGCACCGTTCTTCGGTGGTTCTCCTTCTACCTCTCGGACAGGTCGCAGTCAGTGTTGGTTGGAAGGCAGAGGTCGACCCCTAGGCCCCTTAATTATGGGGTGCCGCAGGGGTCGGTCCTGTCCCCCCTCCTGTTTAACATCTACATGAAGCCGCTGGGAGAGATCATCCGATGGCACGGGATAAAATACCACCAATATGCGGACGATACTCAATTGTATCTGTCCGCCCCGTGCCAGCTCAGTGAAGCGGTTGAAGTGATGTGTCAGTGCCTGGAGGATGTTAGGGTCTGGATGGGGGTGAACAAGCTGGCTCTCAATCCTGACAAGACCGAGTGGCTTGTGTTTTTCCCTCCCACAAATTGGCCAGGTATTCCATCTCTCAGGCTGGGGGGTGAAATTATACGCCCCTCAGACAGGATTCACAATTTGGGAGTCCTCCTGGATCCACAGCTGACTTTAGATCACCATTTGTTGGCTGTGACCATGGGGGCATTTGCCCAGGTTCGCCTGGTGCACCAATTGCGTCCCTACCTGAACCGGGAGGCTCTCACAACAGTCACTCATGCCCTTGTGACCTCAAGACTGGACTACTGCAATGTGCTCTACATGGGGCAGCCCTTGAAGAGTGTTCGGAGACTTCAACTTGTCCAGAATGCAGTCGCGCGAGCGATTGTGGGTGCGCCTCGGTACACCCACGTTACACCTATCCTCCGCGAGCTGCACTGGCTGCCTATTGGTCTCCGGATACGCTTCAAGGTGCTAGTCGTCACTTATAAAGCCCTACATGGTATTGGACCTGGGTACTTGAGAGACCGCCTTCTGCCAATTACCTCCCATAGACCCATTAGATCCCACAGATTAGGCCTCCTCTGAATTCCATCTACCGGCCAATGCCGGCTGTCGACCACCCGAAGGAGGGCCTTCTCTGTGGCTGCTCCGGCCCTCTGGAACTATCTCCCCGTGGAGATTCGGACCCTCGCCACCCTTCAGGCCTTCCGTATAGCCATTAAGACCTGGCTGTCCCAGCAGGCCTGGGGTTGTTGAGTTCCACCCCTACTCGAATTGGTTGTGCTTGTTGTGTTTTTTAAATTGTCTGTATTGTTGTCTCATTTTTTGTCTTACTTTTTTGTATTTGTTCCCCTCCCTTTGGCTTTTGTTCAGCCACCCTGACTCCCTTTGGGAATAGGGCGGCATACAAGTCGAATAAATCCAAATCCAATCATTTAGGAATGAATATCATGCATTACCTTCACCAGATGCCTTCACCTTCCATCCATTTGCCAGAAATACATGTTCCTTGATCATTGTTATTTTTACAAATCTTTTTCTTTCTCTAGCAATGCACTGTGATGCTCCACTATCAATAACCCACAAATCATGGTTTACTGGTGCATTGCTAGACATAGCCAAAGTAGACATAGCTAAATTGAGATTAGCATTTTTTCTAGCTGTTCCGGCATTCTGTTGTTTTGCCTTTTTACAGAACCTAGTTATATGTCCCTTAATCCCACAAGAAAAACATTTTCGAACAGTATAGGCAGTAGAATGTGATTCCTCATATTGTGGTGGTTTCTCTCTCAGTTGTTCCCTCTCCATCCTTCTCCTTGACCCTTCCAACAGTCGTGCAATAATGTCAGTCAATGTTAGTTCATTTCAGGTTAGGACGTCAAGAGAAGATACAAAAACATCATAACTCCCATCCAGTGAGGAAAGTATGATATAAACTTGATGTAGCTCAGAGAAAATTAGTTCTTTTTCATGTAGCTCCTGAAAAAACCCTTTCATAAAGGTTAAATGAGCTAACATATCTCCACCTTGTTTTAAAATTGATGGAAATAAAATTTTAATTGAATTCATGGGATTTTCTTATTGAAGTCTTTTTAATTAATTCTTATTCAATTGTCATATCTCTTCCTCAATCTAGAGCAGTGGAGTGCTGGAGAGCCGGAAGAGAGCAGTTAGCCGGTGTGCATACGTGTGGTGGCCAGCTGTTCTTTGGGGTTCCGTTGTGCCCATGTGTGCCAGCCAGCTTCTCCTCCAGGTTCCGTCGTATACATGCAGGCCGGAACCGGGAAGACCAGCTGGCAACTGCGCATGCCCACAGAGAGGGCTTGACGTGCCACCTATGGTATATGTGCCGTAGGTTTGTCATCACAAATCTAGGATCTTCTACCAGAGGCTTGGAAGTTTGAGGATTCTGTACCCTATGTAGCACTGCACTCTTTTGGATAGATTGCATTGAAATTCCTGGGTTCTATTAGAGCCACTCTCCCAGCTAATGAGTCATAGCCCTGAGTCTATGGGATCTCTTTAGCCTTTCCACATGCTCTCTAATTTCTCATTCAGATTCTGATATTTCTCCAGTTTCTCATGCTCCTCTTTCCTGGTGTTGCTGTCACTTACTCACTACATCTATCATCACCACTGTCTTTTAGTCCTTGTCTACTGTCATGATGTCTGATTGATTGGCCAGTACATGCTTGTATGTTGAAGCCAGAAATTCCAATTTTAGCCCTGCTATTCTCTGTCACATTCTGTGGAATCTCCTATCTGGACTTGAGAGGGTATAGACCAGCGATGGCGAACCTTTTTTGGCTCGTGTGCCATAAGTGGGGGGAGCGCAGGGGGGGTGTCATGTGCGCGCGTGCCGCACACATGCAATGCGTGAACACCCTCCCCCTCCCCAGTGAGAATGCACGCAGTACAGGCACTCCCCTCCATTTTTTGCATACTTTTTCCACCTTCCCCAGCCTTCAGAGGCTTTATAGAAGCCTGGGGAGGGCGAAAATAGCCTGCCCCCCCCGGAAGCTTCAGAGACCTTCAGGAGGCTTCCCTGAAGCCTCCAGAGCAGTCAAAATGACCCTCCGAGCAAACAGGAAGTCACTTACGGTTTGCTCAGAGGGTCGTTTTGAGCACTTCGGAAGCTTCAGGAGGCTTCGCGCCTCGCGTGCCCTGACAAACAGGCACAGTGCTATTCACTGACCTAGGGGAATCGCCAAGCCGCATGAGCGCCTGTTCGCTGCTGCCCAGCTCCCATGGCTTGGCGCCCTCCAAATGCCAGTGAATGGCACTCTGCATGGCTGGAGAGAGAGGTTGCGCGAGCGGCTGTTCCGCTCTCACTCACCCACCTCCCAGCCTCACGATGCATGGCCCAGCTCTCATTATGGAGCCAGGACACTGCCAACGCTGCCGCCATCCCAGCCTGGCTTTTTCCACGGCTTCCAACCCTAGTCTTTCGGCAATGGCATAGAGCATGCGCCCAGAGCGGCCACTGCTGAAAGACTCGGGTTGGAAGCTGCGGAAAAAAACAGGCTGGGATGGTGGTGGCAGTGGAGGTGCCCTGGCTCCGTAATGAGAGCTGGGCCATGCATCATGAGGCTGGGAGGTGGGTGAGCGAGAGCGGAACAGCTGCTCGCGCAACCCTCCTCTCCATCCGTGCAGAGCACCATTAACTGGCATTTGGAAGGCGCCAAGCCGCGGGAGCCGGGTGGCGGCGAACAGGTGCTCATGTGGCTTGGCGATACCCCTAGGTCAGTGAATGGCGCTGTGCCCGGCTGCAAAGTGGATTTGCCGTGTGACTGCTCATGAGCGTGGTCGCTTAATGGCTGTTGTGTTGCGCAGCCATTCACTGATGAGGCTGCGCCTGGCTCTTTGGGAGCCCGCTCACAAGAGAGAAGCCGCCTGGCAACCCCGCTCTTCAGCTGGGCACAGCGCTGCTCAGCAACCTAGCGGTATCCCAAAGGCACCAAGCTACGTGATCACCTTTGCCTCCCCCCAGGTTCCCGTGGCTTGGCACCTTTGGAATACTGCTAGGTTGGTGAGAGGTGCTCTGCCTGGCTGGAGGTAGGAGCTTATATGCAGGGGGGGGGGCGCATATATTTTTGCTCACCAGAAAAATGTGGCATGGCTATATTATGAGGACATGTCGTATTTTCGAGGAAACATGGTAGTTCCACCTTTTAAGTTGCAGTTCTGAAATAAATGAACTTTTGCATGATATTCTAATTTTTCGCGTTTCACTTGTAATGTAATAGTGATATTGTACCAATACTTTAAATGTTTGAATATTATTAAAGTTTTGGTCAAATTATATGTTTATACATTGATTTGTGGTAGTCCTCAACTTACAATCATAATGGAACTTGCCAATTATATGCAGAAATATGAGGTACCCATGTGATTACCTCACTTAATGATCCCAATCACTACTCTCCCTATTATAGTTATTAGCAGAGCCTGAGGTGCCACAGAGGTGGAGGAAGCCATAGGAGACCTGGTGCACGCCCAGGTTTGCATTGCAAAACCTTCAGTTCAGATGTTGCCTCTGTTAGGTCTCCCAGGACTTCTCCACTCCCTTCCCATGCTCCCCTTCCTGCATCATTGCGATTGTGGCCACTCCTAAAATTATGCCCACTTCTGGAACAGTGAATGCAGCCACAACTGTGCAGAATGGCGATGTGGCAGAATAGCTGCTTCCTAGAGGAAATCTATCCTAAAAGGTAAGTGGTCAAGCCACGATGTGGGGTGGGGAAGACTGTACAACCTAGTGGAGTGGGAAGCAGATCCAAGCCCTTTGAGGCCCAGCAAGGCAGGATAGGGGAAATGGTGGAGAGGGCTCTGTGGCATCCTTGTGATTGGTCATAAGGGTGGGTGAATTGCCAAGTGAAGCACAAGGTGCTACAGCGGCCATAAATTTGGGTATGAGTCCTAAATCTCTTTTTTCAGTGCTATTTTTATTTTGAATGGTTGCTGAATGAATAGTCATGAATCAAGGACTGTCTATAATGCTAGACAGTTGTAGGTTATTTGAACATCAATCCTAAATCTGTTTATAACTCTTCAAATCTTTGTTCATAAAACCTCAGTCTTTCACGTTTCTTTGGCTTATTTACTCACTTCTTTCTATCTTTTTGTAATTCCTTTTACTTGTTTTTCCTCTTCTTTTATTCTTTTCCCTGTGTTTACTGCAGGAGAACCAGCGCATGCAGCAGAAAATAGAATCTATATCCAAAGAGGTGTTTGACCTCCAGGAGACAGTTAATTGGAAAGATAAAAAAATTGGGGTATGAGATTATTCTGAGGTGAAAAATGATTAGGAATAGACTGGCAAAGGTTGACAAGATTGTTAATGGTTTCAGTATGCAGAGGATCTGAATATAGTAATTACAAATACAGCAATAAATTAGATAAAATAAATTAATGCTGGATACTAGAGAATAAATAAGTGCCATTCAAGAGGATGTGCATGAATACATTTATGATAAAACAGAATAGTTTTTCAGTACTTCCAGTGTTGCAGTTAAGTTTTGTATTTGGATGCTAGTTGTTTATGATTAAAAATTATAATATAAAATTAAATATAGATTTGAGAATGGGGGATATGAACCACCTGTTTAGTGACCTATGGATTACCTATAGGTGCAGTTCTCTCTTCACTCCATAGTTATTGGGAATTTACTGATTGGTGGACTGCTGGGGAAACTATTTAAAAGCTTACCAATTTGCTAACTGATTGGCTTCTGAGAAGCAGGTATTCTATAAAATCTAGCATACAAATCAGAATCAGGGCCCTGGACAGAAATTGGAAACCATATGGTTTCCTCTTTCTTTTAATGTTCTTTCACTAAAAACTCTGGTTGACAACATTGTTTCATTTAAATTATAAATCATAATACCATACATATAATTGTGTAGGTCTGCTATCAAATACAAAGGTTTATATCTGAAAATCTTAATGCATCACAGAGGATTGTATTTTCTTGCTCTGTATGGTTCTAGGTTTTGGATGAATATTTTAATGTTCTTTGGTACAGTTTTAATTGCAAAATAGAATTACTAAAATTCATGGTTTTAATTTAGTTGCATTAAGTTTAGTATGTCTGAACTGCATATGACCAAAATTCAATTCAATTCAATCATAATTTATGTGATATATTTTATATTTTATCAATTCCATGTTAGGTTTGGGATTTATTTGTGAGAATGAAAGGCTTAGTCATTGTGGAAGAAATATTACACTGGAATTATATTTAAAGTGTATATGAAATATAATGACCAAGACATATTTGACAGATCCATTATAACTGAGAAATTCTAGTGCTAAATATGACTTTTGTGTCAAACAGAAGATTATGTAAAGCTTTTTTCTACTTTTTGTTTAGTACTCTTCTTGGATTTACAAGAAATCTCTTTTATCTATCACACATTCTTTTTCTATACTATTTCCTTTGTGCTACTTGGCTGTAACCAGGCTCTAGAGAGACAAAAAGAATATTTTGACTGCATTAGAATTGAACGAGATGAGCTCAGAGATGAGCTGGCTAACCTGAAGGAAACAATGAAGAGAGGAGAGGTATGTTAGCAGTAGTACTTTTTACAAATGTAGATTGGGGAATCAGAAGATAGGTAGTGTAATGGAAAGTATAGAATCATTACCACATCATTTTCTCATTTGTACTAATTCATGTATAGAAGCAATAGTGTTGTAACTTTTGATTATGTCAGCTAAGTAAAGAGTTTATCTGTAAAATAAAATTTTCTGATAGATATTGTTAATGTTACTTCCCCCCCTCCAGAAACATGGATTAGTAATAATCCCAAATTGTGATATTAATCATGAACCAGTAATTGGTGCAATTACAGTTGTATCACAAGAAGCTGCTCAAGTTTTGGAATCAGCGGGGGAAGGACCACTAGGTAAATAAGCATTTTCTTAAACGATTAAAATTATATTGGGGCTTCAATGCATATACATTTAAAAATTACACCAAAAGAATTGTACTTTTAGAGAGATCAGCCCTTCAGTTCTATGTAAGTAGTTCCAGCACTCCATAATTTTTTTCAGGCTTAGAAAATTTCTATAGACATACAGTACATTTCTATTTTTAAATATTTAAATTTAAATAGCTTTGTAATAAGAATACTTCCTATAGAAAGTATTCCAAGTATGCGGCATTGAAAGAGCTGGCTAGAAACTGACAATACTAATCAGTTTCACATCTTAGCCTTTAGTTTGTCTCCTAACCTCACCCCTCTTTGGAATTTTCACTTTGGCACTGGAATAATTAACCAGAAGGGAATTGCCATAATATTTATATTCATAGGAAAGGGACAGATGACAAAAAGTAAGCAGGCACACAATAGGGTGTACATCTGACTGTTTGTGTATTGTCCCCACACCTATTTAAATAAACATATTCTTTTGACTATATTCCCCATTGTGTGCCTGCTTACTTTTATAATCTATTGTCTCCAACCTCTCCACTGTGCAAGGGGCAATAGATACAATGTATACTAATTATAATTGTGATCACATAACTGACAGATATTGCAAAAGTTATAAATGCAGGCATTGGTCGTAAAGTTATTTCGGCACTGTTGTAACTATGAATATGCCTGAACAAGGCAGTTGGTAAGTGCGGATTACTATATTCATTAATTATAAGGATTAATGAATCTAACTGCTTAGTTGGCCCTATGCCTTAAATTACAATTATTAAAGTGATCTTACTGTATTTCAGTTATGCCCAAATTACCCTCCTCAAATTTTATTTGTATTTGCAAGTTAAAGATAACAGTCTTAATCCACTATTTTGTAAATTTTGTGTGCTAGCTTTATTTTAAAAAGGTCCACCTGTCTTATTGTGAGTTTTCAGATGGAATTCCAACCATATAAAAGTAGTCTTCAAAAGCCTTAAAATTTGAAAAATTAAACTCTTTGTTTGTTCCAGATGTTAGGCTACGAAAGCTAGCAGGAGAAAAGGAAGAGTTATTGTCACAGGTAAGTCTCCTGAAGATTTCTAAAGTGAAAAAATAAACAACTTCCATAATGAGGTTTTAATTAAATAAAAGAAACTACAGCCGAAGAACTCTTCTGTGTTTATTGACGGAGAATAATCCATGAGGGGCTTTATATATGTTGAATTCTAAGGTTATAACTGGAAACTTGTCGTAAAAAGTTAAACTGGAGATGGAAAACTATCTTACAGATGAAAGATCCTGTTGCTGTATTTAAAGAATGTACAGCAATCTGATCTTATTTATAAAACACAATCTCCATCTTAATTGTACATATGTGTATATATGACCAGGATGGCGAACCTATGGCACGCGTGCCACAGGTGGCACATGGAGCCATTTGTCAGGGCACGTGATCCATTGCCCTCCCCAGGCTTCTGAGGCTTTATAGGAGCCTGGGGAGGGTGAAAACAGCCTCCCCTGTCCCCCCTGGAGGCCCTCCGGAGGCTTCGGGGACCTTCAGGAGGCTTCCCTGAAGGCTCTGGAGACTAAAAACGACTCTACGAGCAAATCGGAAATGATTTCTGGTTTGCTCGTAGGGTCGATTTTAGCCCTCCGGAGCCTTCAGGGAAGCCTCCTGAAGGTCCCTGAAGCCTCCGGAGGGCTTAAACTGACCCTACAAGCAAACCGGAAGTCAGTTTCCGGACTTTCGGTTTGCCCATACAGCCATTTTTTTGCACTCTGGAAGCTTCAGGGAAGCTCCTGAAACCTCCGGAGGGCCTCAGGTGGGGGGAGGCTGTTTTCACCCTCCCCAGGCTCCTATAAAGCCTCTGGAGCCTGACAATGGATCGCAATGAATCGTGTGCCCTGACAAATGGCTCCGCGTGCCACCTGTTGCACACGTGCCATAGGTTTGCCATCACGGTCATATACACTTAAATGTAACTCAGTATAAAGATATATAGATGTCAATTTCTTAATAATTTAATTATTTTTCTGTTACTTACTAAAAATTACATTTTATTAGCAATTTTGAAGGGTATAAAGGGCCATGGCAAAACCTTTTAGGAGCAATAGATAGTGAATTTCTGCTTTATGTATTAAATACTTAATATGTGTATATGGCAAACTCTATTTATTTGTGTATTTGCAAGATTGATATTCCACCTTTCAATCCTGAATCCAAAACTGCAAAGTGTTTCTTTCCTCCTCCTCCCCAACCTTGAGAAGTAAGTTGAGCTGAGATTTAGTGATGGCTCAAAATCATTTCATAAGTTTCTATGGCCCAAAGTGAATGTGAACTTAGGTCTCCCTAGTACCAATCCATCTTTATGCCACATTGATTACATCTGCAGAGAAGAAAACATAAATAAAACCAGACTATTCTAACAATAGCATTTTTGTCTCAGTTAAAACCATTCATATAACATAGCAATTTATTCGGTGCAAATATTCACAACTATTTTTCCTATAATCTTAGCATTTTAAGGAATGTAGATATCCACAGCTAAATTGCCAATTTATTGGAATAGCAGATTGTAGATTTGTAGATTTATTTATTTATAGGCCGCCCTTTTCCCTGAGGGGACTCAGGGCGGCTTACAATCAAAAAAGGAAGGGGAGTGTAGGACAATACCAAAAAGAAATGTGCACAAAGTAAATTAGACAATAAAACTCAACATTCACTCAGCATTCGGGAGGGGCGAAAATAAGATTATCCCCAGGCCTGACGGGCTAGCCAGTTCTTGAGGGCTGTGCGGAAGGCCTGGACGGTGGTGAGGGTACGAATCTCCACGGGGAGATTGTTCCATAGTGTCGGAGCCGCAACAGAGAAGGCTCTCCTCCGAGTAGTCGCCAGTCGGCACTGACTGGCAGATGGAATACGGAGGAGGCCAACTCTATGCGATCTGATGGGACGCAGGGAGGTAATTGGCAGAAGGCGGTCTCTCAAATAGCCAGATCCACTACCATGGAGCGCTTTATAGGTGGTGAGTAGGACCTTGAAGTGCACCCGGAGATCAACAGGTAGCCAGTGCAGCTCACGGAGGATCGGTGTTATGTGGGCGAACCATGGTGCGCCCACGATCACTCGCGCGGCCGCATTCTGGACTAGCTGAAGTCTTCGGATGCTCTTCAAGGGCAGCCCCATGTAGAGCACAGATCTTGTTCAGACAAATCCTGTAACTTTATTTAAAGCTGAAAACAATCGCACTGGATTCCTAATTATAGCAGTAGATGCTAATTATTTGTTAAATATGGTATCCATTCATTTTAGATAAAGAATAAATAAAGTTTGAAGTGAAATATTGAAAATATTGTATTTTAATTTCAGATTAAAAAATTGAAATTGCAATTGGAAGAAGCACAGCAGAAATCCTCTAGGAATGACAGCACAAATTCTGATTTAACAGGACTGGAAAATGGTTCTGATTTGCAATTAATTGAAATGCAGAGTATGTTAATTCATTCAGTATTCATAGAAGTTGCACTTTTAAATAGTCATGTCTTAATTTCTATACAAATTTTGCAATTTTATACCAGATGATAAAACAGATTTAATGAAGGTATTTGTATATAGTTTTGGATGTATACGGTACAATTTAAAATAAAATGAGGGAAAATTAAGGAAAACAAGCAAAGTCTGGTACCAGTTGTGAAATGTATAGAGTTCTTGTCATAACCAAAGAGAATGGAAACTTCAGAAATAAAACCTGTTTCTTGTTTGAGCTGTTACATTCTCTCCTGACACTATAAGAAATATCTTGACCATTAATTTGTATAATCTTTTGATCTATCAGTCAGCTATCTTTAAATAACCACATTTTCATTGTATTTAAGATTAAAATACTGTTACACAAATCATTCTGTTTTTTATATTCCAATAAAAGTGTTGACTAAGCTCCTAAGATCTTAAGTATTTACCTCATTAACTTTCAGGAATAAATATTGAAAAATATCAGTCTCCAGAGTTACGTAATTGCCATATTTAGTGCTCTGTTTTTCTCCATAACAAACATTTGCAATAAGTAAAGGTTTGATTGGTAAGTTTTGAAGTTTGATTCACAGTCCTTAAATTTTAAATTTTCTTGTCTTTAGGAGATGCCAACAGACAAATAAGTGATTTCAAATTTAAACTTTCAAAAGCTGAACAAGATATAACTACTTTGGAACAAAATGTAGGTATCTTTTAAAATGTTGATATATTCCAAACTTAAGGGCCCTATACCCCACCCCTTTATTTTTTTCTCCACATCATCCCAAAATATGGCTCTCTTGCATCACTAGTATGGGAATCCTATCACTATATTATCAGGCCAATGATGTACAAGTTTTGATATTTTCTTAAGAGGACCACTCTTCAAGCAAATAGTGTAAATCTATATATAAGCTGATGGTCAGGAAAGATATTTGAGCATCTCAAGTTAAAAGAAATCAAAGAGGACTGTGTCAAATCTAGAAACAGTGCATATCAACATTTACACTGAGAAAATCTTTACTTATAATCAGTGATAAAATCAATGTCATGTTTGCATTTCATTTGAATTAATTAGTATTTTGTTGAGTTTCTGGGTATCACTTGACTACGTATTGTTGACTTCATTGGTATTTGTATTGGTTCCTTGGGAAGAATAGTGAAAAATAAATGTTTTCCATTTAGTGCTTTTAAGGAAAGGTCAAAGTTACATTGAATCTTCCTTGCATGTAGGAAGATAAACAAATCATTGATCTTTTAGGTTTTAAGACTTGAAGGACAGGTGGTGAGATATAAAACTGCTGCAGAAAATGCAGAAAAAGTAGAAGATGAACTGAAAGCAGAAAAGAGAAAACTTCAGCGAGAGGTAAGTATCTCCTTTTCCTTTCAGTGAAAACAGATTAGTAATAGTATAGTAGTTGATATGTGAATAATGTGTGCTACATTTAAAGGAAGCTTGAGATTATTGTTATTTCAAAGTAGTATAAATACTCTGGCCATAGGTTTCTTACAATTGTGGTGTGAAATTATGTGTTTGCAGGACTGCCAGAAACCAATCATTTGCAGAATTCAGCATCCAGTAAGGCTTATTAATATTTAGCAATAACATTTCCAGCAGTATAATTTCTCTCCATTACCCCTTGAATCCTCCCAAATATACAAATGGGAATATAAGGCCTTTGGGAGGCAGACATTCTCAATTTCTGTCCTTAATACCTCCCGTTCATATAGATCGTTTCAAAATGACAGATTTAACATTGGCTCAGTTTTAGAACAATTGGAGGGAAAATAAGGGTGAAATAAGAATAGTTTGCTTCCCAAAGGCATTATGCTCCCATTTCAACCCTTAAAAAAGCAAACAGTATCCACTACTTGGCATTTATCATTGCTTAAGGCAATATAATGATACCATATCATCACAAGATCATCTAGTTCAGAAAATGAATCCCTTGTTTTTAAATTTGGAAGGAATCAATATATAGGAATGCAAATGTTCATTTTGTATCCGGGAATTACCTAGACTAGGAAAGGCCTTTTCTCTGGTTGTGAAAGTACTCTGAATTAATTTCCTTAGGGAGGTAGGGCTGCAATCAGAATCTTTTCAAATTAAAGTTTTTTATTTTTCCATTTTCATAACATATAATCACATGTATACTATTACATAACCAACATCATATTGTATTGTTAAATGTTTACATCAGTTCATCTTACCAACAACTCCTCAAAACCATTTATTGGCTCTTCTGTGCTCCATACACCATATTTGTGCTTTATCCATCACTTTCTTCTCCCTCTCTCCTCCCCCTCTCTACCTCCTTTTTTCTCTCTGTCCTTCTCTTCTCAACTTCCCCTTCCTCTCTCCTTCTCCTCTTTCCTCTTACCACTTCTCATTTCTCTCGTCCTCTTCCCCCACTTTCCCTCTCTCCTATCCCTCTCTTCTTCCCTTCCCTTTCTCTTCTACTTCCCACTCTTCATCTCATTTACGGTGTATTTCAGCTTCTGAGCAAGCTCCCTTTTAGGTTGATGGTATTTATAATACTTTTTCAATATGCATATTTATTTTTTCTCTTTTTTAGTAAAAAAAGTGATATGACAGAAAAGTATGCATATATAGTCATTGTGCTTTTTTTGAGAATTTTTTTTATTGTTTTAGTTAAACAACCCCCCCCCCATCATCTTTCATTACATCTTGTTGAAAGCGTATCGATTGGTTACAAATATATTCCGTGCGTTTCTTCCACAATCCTTACATATGCTTCATTCAAATCAGGTTGTACATTTTAAGTCAAGAAAGAAAAGTTATGTATTTTACTATCCCTGTACCATAATTCTCATTTAGTTACCATTGTTTAAACATGTTTTTATCTAGAATCATTTATATTAGAAGACACAACCACCTACTGGCATTCATTTGCAATTTCAATAGATCTCCAATAACATTGCACCTTCATAACATATTCTAAAATTAATTTGGTTAAGTAAGATATCTAAGCATTCCCCCCCCCCCGTAACACATTTAATGTATGTATCATTAAATATTTTCCATTAACATTTCATTGCTATTATTGTAGTTAACTAAAGATTATTTACTGTTTATCTCACCTCTCCTCTCCAGGCCCACACAATATTATAACTTTATAGCTGTCTTTAAACAATGATTTATTAATAAGATTTATAGGACTTTTCCCTCAATCCCAAATTAGTTAGTAACGTGCTAAGAAAATAAACATTAGTCATCTAAGACAATATAAAAGATATTAACATTTCTACTTGACAATCACCCAAAATATACATTAGCATTTCTATGGCCTGGTTATTTATCCTAACTATGGTTATTATTTCTCTATTAGTATCATAGTAAATTTATGTTAATGGATAAACATTCAATGGTAATCTAAAACAGTCTATAAGGTACTAAAATCACTACTTAATAATCATCAAAAATTAACTAGCTTTTCCCCATCAACTAGCATTATTAACCAGTATCTTTCCAGTAACAAAATGGTCTCGCCTCTCTCGCTGACCTTTCCAGGATTTAAGACTTCTCTCTGCACTTTGAAGCTTAAACGATCTCTCATGTGGTTTTGTTGCCCTTGAATTGTTATTAGTGTAAGCTTAACTTTGGTTGTCAAGTTTATTTCTGAATAGATTTGTCTTATTAACTCCATCTTTTTTGCTCTTTCTTTTTCTCCTACATCTTGGAGTTTGGGGTGGAACACCAAATTATCAAAGTCACTTTTCCAGCTTCCCTTCTTTCCACCTTCACTCATGTTTACTCCATTTATAAGTTCATCTGAGTTCTTATCTTTGTTTTCTGTATTTTCATTCACTTCACAATATAAAGAAAAAGCAAGAAGAAGAATTTGGTGCTATCTGCCACTCTAGTCGGTCACAGATTTTGAAGGATATATCTATTTTTATTTTAAAGCTTAAACAAATGTTCTTTTATGGTTTTCAAAGAAGAAGGGTTCTAAAGTTTTTCTTTCCTTTTCCAATTCTTGCCAAAATATTTTCCACACACCACTATTTGTGACCTTGGGTCTTTATCAGGTTTTAAAGAGAAGTTCCAAATCCTTCTGTTGCACAGTCAATGTAGTCAGATAAGAGTGAAAAAAGGATACATTGTTACAACAGCAAAGGAAAAAAAAAACGCTTCAGACTTGGGCTTCCAAGTGGCAGATTCAACTATTTTAAAACCTTTTTCCTTAAGTATCTTTAATATGATATTGTAACAAGTAGAAGAAGAAATTTATTAAAGTGAAAAGAGTTTTAATTTAAGCCAAAAAAGTTAACGTAGTAAAGGGAAATAGAGGAAAAAAAGATCCCTTTACCTCAAGCAGAAAAAACGGAAACGTTGCAATCACTCAATCCACAAAAGATCGTTACAGGCAAGAGCAAAAAACTTTCTAAGGCAGTCCAATAGGTATTAAATACTTTGTTCTTGCTTAAGGGACTAATTTAGCTTAGGAAAAGAGTTTCTTAGGGCAATCTTCTAAAAGAAAAGAAAAAAAACTTTACCAGATGGAAACACTTTTGGTCGAGATGTAGATGTGGTTACAATTCCCAGCTATTATCATTATCTTTATATAGTTATACATCCTTACATGCCCCCAATTTGTGATTCTGTCTTTTTATCACAATAGTTTCCAATTGTAGGTATATTTCATACCCTTTCTATTTTTCTATACCTTGAATTAGATTACCCTTAGTTATCTCTAAATGACAATCTTCACTGTTCAGTATTCATTACACTTTCCTTAATGTATTGTATAAAGTAACAAGTGATAAATATCTCACTTTGTTCATCATCTTAAAGGTTGTATATATGTCCATGTTACATAGATTTTGACCCATGCTTAGTTGAATTATTGTCATATTCACTCAATTCACAACTCAATTTAATTATCATGTTAAAAAGGTAAATCACAAACCTCTGCTTTACAAGTTCCCCATATCAGTTTCATATTTATCCATATTCCATATATTTTAACTTTTATTTAGTTATCTTTCCATTATCATATTCAACCAGATAGCAACTCCATTTTATTATCATATTTAGGAATAAAGTCCTTCTTAACTTTATATTTTCCCATATAGTAGTTTCTAATTATCTGTTTTTTTCCTGGTAAGTATTTTGTCCCACTTCTCTTTTCCTGTTTTCTCCCTTTTCTTTATTTTAACAGATCCACTCCCTTCAAGTTCACCCAGGTTACCAAGTGAATAATTTTTATTCCTATTTGTTGGTGGGTAACTTCCTGCTTCAATTTTTCTTATACCACTAACAGACTCCAAGATTGTTTTTGTCAACTTTCTTTTCCCTTTTGTTGGGACACCTCCCCTTTTCACAATTTTCCCTACACCATTGCAGGGACCAAAAGAGTTATTTGTCTGCTTTTTATTTCCCTCCGCTTCTACCCCTTCAAAGCCTTGCCCCCTCTTCTTCTTTGAGTTCTTCTATAGCTATCTGCTTCTCTGGATTCAAAATTCTAATTAGGCTTTATTTTACTGATTCATGTATATACTTTAAAATTCCACATAGTTCTTCAAATTCCCAGTTTTCCATGATGTCGAGTCCAAAGTTACAGTTATAATGATATGGTTATTCATTTCTTATTTCAGAGTTTTGTTCCACCTTAAGTTTGTCTGCTTCAATTGCTATGGAGAAAAACGAAGGTGGCCATCGTAGTCTTTTGTTCTAACTTAATGTCCAGATCCAGAATTGCAGTTAGTTATACAAATCCCACTTCGAGACTCTGGACCACCTTAAATTCAGACTGGAAGAGAAGCTGGGGCTATCTTACTCTTTTGCCGAGCGAAGAAAAGCGAGGAGAAGAAAAAAGCAAAACAAAACAAAAAAAAAACCCTTCCTTCATATTTTCCAGTTTGGATTCCGTTATTATTCTGTTGTTATTCTTTCCCTTACCGGGTCCGGTCTCTTGTAGCTGCTTGCAAAATATCACTTGAAGACAGCCTTGTGATCTGCGATCATACTTTCCAAAGTTCTGATTTATGGCAGTTAGTTAATTAAAACTTCCTGCACAGTCAAAGTTAGGCCAAAGTTAAGTTAAGATTTATCAATAGGAAAAAGTTCAAACAAAATAAATCTTTCAAAGTACTTGGTTTCTTTTCTTTTTCAAATCCAAAACCAAGTTTAAAATTTATATTTGTGTGGGTTTGTCATTTCTCTGCTTCCTCCTTTCTGTCCAAAAATTGATTCAAGTAAATAGCTTTTTTTGGGAGGGGGCTGGTGTTTCAACCCTCCATTTTCCCTTTCTTTTTTTCTGTTTGGAAAATCGTGATCTGACCATCAATATTATTTATATTCTCCAGATTTCTTTGCCATTTCCAGGTTTAATTTATGGCTGTGGGTTAGATAAATTATCTTACCAGCCGTTCATCCCTTCTGAACTCTCCTGTTGTTCTTTTTGCTTTGACAAGAAGGTCAGCATCTTGTCAGCCATATTTATAGGCTGATGCCCCGACTCGGATTCAAAATACAAATCTCCGACCTGCGAGGGCTCTGTTTGTTGCCTCCCTCTGGATCTAACAAGACACTGTCCTCTTCGCCCCCCCCCCCTTCCGGGAGGGGTTCCGGTCCAAATGGACCTCAAAGTTAATTTGTCAGACAGGATTCATGTGAGGCTCTTGAGAGCCCACACCTCCCACATCTGTCCAGCTGAAGCACTTCCTGTTGGCCTGCAATCAGAATCTTAAGTCTCTTTCTATTTTGTAATAAAAGACCTCATGAAGAAATCTCAGAAAATTGCAAAATGAGGAGGGAAATATGTATTATCAAAATGAAGAGAAGAAAAACATAATCCATGATTTCTACAAGAAATACAAGGATGATGAATGTAATATTGAAGAAAAAGCACTACAATGTTTTAAGAAAGCTGAATTACCCAAGGTGTCAGAAGATATAAAAAACATGTTGAACGAAGATGTAAGAATGTCAGAATTAATAGAGGAATGCAAAAATAGAGAAATAATAAATCGCCAGTCCCGACGAGTTACCATCAGAACTATATAGAGAACTACAAGATTCTCTAAGACAAACAATAATTGAGGTATTTAATGTAGTATTAAGAGAAGTAAAAACGCTGATTTCATGGGCGGAGGCAAACATGCTGATTCCAAAGGAGAATACTGATTTGATATTAATTAAAATTACAGGCCCATATCATTGCTAAACTTGGATTATAAAATATCCATGACAATAATGGCCAAAAGATTAAAGAGGTTCCTTAATGAATTTATTCACGTTGACCAAAATGGTTTCTTATAAAAAAGACAAATAAGAAATAATATGCGGACAATATTGGATGTACTGAAATATTATGAAGCGCATAGCGAAACTTTTCAACTTTCAACTTTAATAAGATTTGTATGCCGCCCACTCCCTTGGGACTCTGGGCGGCTCACAGCAAAAGTAAAAACATTTAAACATTTTAAAAAATAAAATTATTAAAACTAATACATCATTCATTCAATCAAGTGGGGCTGGATATTAATCAACAGCCCCAGGCCTGCCGGAACAGCCAGGTCTTGGTCGCTTTACGGAAGGTCGGGAGAGTGGTAAGGGTCCAGATCTCTGTGGGTAGCTCGTTCCACAAGGCCGGTGCAGCTACAGAGAAGGCCCTCCCTTGGGGAGCTGCCAGCCGGCATTGTCCGGTCGACGGCACCCGGAGGAGGCCCAACCTGTGCGATCTTATTGGTCGTTGGGAGGTGAATGGCAGGAGGTGGTCTCTCAGGTAGCCAGGTCCAATACCATGTAGGGCTTTAAAAGTAACGACTAGCACCTTGAAGCGGGTCCGGAGACCAATGGGGAGCCAGTGCAGCTCGCGGAGGATAGGTGTAACATGAGTGTATCTAGGTACACCCATTATCGCTCGCGCGGCTGCATTCTGGACCAGCTGTAGTCTTCGAACACTCTTCAGGGGCAGCCCCATGTAGAGTGCATTACAGTAATCAACAAGTGGCATTGATATTTTTAGATAGAATAAGGAAAAAACCAAAATGATAGTTAAAAGGAATCTCAGAAAATTAGAATTTGGACCTATTTAGAACATCAATTTACCCCATGGCTGATGAAACAGGGTTTACATAAACTGAAAGCATGTGCTTTCTGAAAGCATATATCAGACCATATATGATGAAATTGCCATCCCATTTTAGGAAACAGAAACCAAAACAAATTTATGTTATCCAGGTACATGATTAGATATTTAAGATTTCAAATTTTCTCTGTTTTGCCTTCTGAAGCACCCCTTTTTCATTTTTATATTTCACAATAAGATACTAGGAAGAATATGCAGGACGTCTGTACAAGTATTCCTCATTTAGTGACCACAATAGGGACAGGCAATTCAATCATTAACTTTGTAACAGCACTTATGATTTTACTTAGGCTCTCCTATGCTTACAAAATTGCAAAAGGTATAAATGCAAGGATTGATAACAAAGTTACTTTTTATCATTGTCACTAAATGAGGACTACCTTTATTATCAAATGACAGAATTGTCAAAATAATAATTTTATGTCTCATTTCTTATTCATGGAACCCTAAAGGATCATATTTTCTTAGAATCCTAAGCCACTTATATTTAACTTGTATTGTCTAAATAAGAATTAACTTACATTATTTTGATTTAATAGTGTGAGATTTGAAAAAAAACCTCTCACATAAAAATGAGGAGACCTTGAACAATAAAAAACATTTATTTAAAATATATAAAAAATAAAAGACTTTTGCAAAAGGGTCTTACCAAAAGGAAAGAACGCTGTATAGATTTGAATACATGTCTTAAAAACATTTTCAACAAAGCAGCAAAACAATCCAATGACCCAACTTATCATTGGCTATCAGAAGATATAGAAGTTTTTGGCTATTCTGCAACAATTTCCCAAAACAGAAATCCCCATGGAAATATCCTTACAACATTTCTTCATAACAAGACTATTAATCATAACATAACAGCTTCCTTTTGGCCACTGTGAGCAACAAGGAAGGAGACAGCAAGGAGCTACTAAAGCTGCATGCTGTGCTGATATCTGAAACTAAAACTGAAAGTGAAACTTCTCTTCTGAACTACCACATTGGAAAACCTGCTTTTGGTATTGTATATTTACTTAGTGTGTTATATTATATATAAAGATAAGTTATTGAATCCTGCTGAATCATTACTTGTGTGTGCTTTCTGAATGTGATTGCTGCTGCAAACTCTTGACATGTCCTTGAAGCAATAGTGAACAACCAGGTCAGCTTCAGCACATCATTGCAGCCTGATTCAGCATGGGTAACTGATTGGTGGGTGGATTGGCCTCCTAGAATACCCCCAATCAGCTGTTCCAGGTTGCAGATTGCCTCAGACCATCACCTCCTCCGTGCCTCACGTTTGGTGTAGAAGACGCACCAAAATGTTCACCCTCTTTTTTTGGGGGGGGGGGGGATGTGTCTTATACTCTGAAAAATATAGTAGTTTATTTATTTTTATTTATTTAGTTTGTCACTCATGTACAAGTTCTAATGCCACCTCACTTCTGTTTTCTTTGAGAAGTGATGCATGCTGTATAACCAGATATATAAATGCAATTTGGGTTACGACATTACACAGTATCTTTAGATCTTTTGTTTATTTTCCAAGAGCAAGGTCCACCTGTGCCATATTTAAGCATATATATATAGAGAGAGACTATATCCTATTCCTTTAGTGAATCACTGGCTTAAATCCTAGCAAACATCATTAGGTTTTTCAAACTTAATATGAAAGCATTCCCATCCTGAAAGGGTGCCTTTGAGGGCATTCCCCACAGAATATTAGAAGAGGGTTACAGGTAAGTCGAGGAGTACTTTATTTGGCGATTGTTTTGCCCACTCAGTGATTTTGTTCCCAAGCTACCACATTTCCATAGAGAGTGAGAAACATACATTCTTAACTTACTCTTGAATTTCCATTCTCCTTAGTTTGGTCTTAACCCCAGTCAGAGTCAGTCCAAAGCCAGATACTGATAGATGGACCCATTGAACAATAGCTTGATTAGAAGCATCTTTCAATGTTTTTAGAAAAGACCATATCTCCAGAAAGGAAGATGTCTTCTGAACCACACATAGGCCTTTCTGAATCTACCTGACTACCTTCACTTGAACAGAAAGGGAAAAATTATGAATAAATAGTCAACTTACTGAGAAATTCTGAGAAAAAGGATGGCATTCCTTCTTCATCTTTAGACCGTGGGATTTCTTTGGAAGCATTACATTTAGTGGTGCTCTGTTACTATTAGAGGTCCTCTAATAGTTTTTCTAATACATAAAATCACTTGAATTGTATATTTAGTCAAAATGATGGCACTGCAAATCTGGGTACTTTTATAGGAAATGAATTACTTAAATCTTTCTACTGTAGGTTTTGTAGCTTTGTTGCAATTTGCCTTCAATGAATATTAGAGAAATGTAATTTTGTTTTTATTGCAGTTTCTCAAGTGCTTCTTATAGGGTTGACAGTGTCCTACTCTTTGCTCCAGTTGCTCAGAAAGTGGCATTAGGCAATATTATCTTGGGAGAGCCTAAAGGTACTTTTCAAAAGGCAACTGGACTTTAGATTTTCTTTCTTTTTTTAAATAGTCTTTATTGGTTATACATTTTTTTAATAAGACATACAAATACAGCTTTAAACATACAAACCTTCCCCTCCCTCCTCCCCCTCCCCCCGGTGACAGTCGTTCACAGCCCAACATTTTTTTTCTTCCTCATTGTTTAGTCTCTGTTAGGGTCTGGATGGGGGTTAACAAGCTTGCACTCAATCCAGACAAGATCGAGTGGCTAGTGTGTTTTCCTCCCAACAATTGGCCAAGTTTTCCATCTCTCAGGCTGGGGGGTCAAATTGTACGTCCCTCAGACAGGGTCCGCAATTTGGGAGTCCTCCTGGACCCACAGCTGACTTTAGAACACCATTTGTCAGCTGTGACCAGTGGGGCATTTGCCCAGGTTCGCCTGGTGCACCAATTGCGTCCCTACCTGAACCGGGAGGCCCTTGCATCAATCACTTGTGCCCTTGTGACCTCAAGACTGGACTACTGCAATGCGCTCTACATGGGGCAGCCCTTGAAGAGCATTCAGAGACTTCAGCTTGTCCAGAATGCAGCCGCGTGAGCGATTGTGGGTGCACCCCTGTACACCCAGGTCACATCTATCCTCCGCGAGCTGCACTGGCTGCCTATTGGTCTTCGGATACGCTTCAAGGTACTAGTCGTCACTTATAAAGCCCTTCATGGTATTGGACCTGGGTACTTGAGAGACCGCCTGCTGCCAATTACCTCCAACAGACCTATTAGATCCCACAGATTAGGCCTCCTCCGAATTCCATCTACTGGCCAATGCCGATTGGCCACCACCCGGAGGAGGGCCTTCTCTGTGGCTGCTCTGGCCCTCTGGAACGAGCTCCCCATGGAGATTCGGACCCTCACCACCCTTCAGGCTTTCCGCAAAGCCCTTAAAACCTGGTTGTTCCGATAGGCCTGGGGCTGACGGATTCCCCGCCCCCGCTCGAATTGTGTGGTTGTTGAGTGTTTTAAAATTGTTTGTAGTTGTTTGTCCGCTGTTCCTCTTGTTTGTATTCCCCCCCCCCTATTTTTGGTTTGTGAGCCGCCCTGAGTCCCTCTGGGAATAGGGCGGCATAGAAATCCAATAAATCAAATCAAATCAAATCAAATCTAACCAGCATCTTCTTGTTACAAAATTCAGGGATCTATTACAATACCTATGTTCACTTTTAGTTCCCATTGTTAACAACTGCTATTTAACTTTCCCATTGTTAACAACTGCTATTTAACTTAACTGCTATTTAACAGACCCTGCTGTTCTCTTTGTCGCCCACATATACCATAGGTTCCAGCTAAGATAATGTTCCGTTTCTCCTTTGTTCCTCAGCCAACCCGTCATTCTGTCCATTTCTGCACACTCATAAATCTTTTTAATTATGGCTTCTTCCGATGGTATGGTAGTGGATTTCCAAAATTGTGCATAGGTTATTCTTGCGGCCACAATTATATGTAGGCTCAAATCCATATAGATTTACTCATGTTTTCTGGTTTTATGCTTAGTAAAAAAGTCTCAGGTTTCCATTCCATACTTGCCCCGGTAACCTCTTTTAGCCAGTTTTGAATCCTTCTCCAGTATTTCGTGGCCTCAATACAGGACCACCAAATATGGTAGAATGTGCCATCCCTTCTTCCACTTTTCCAACACAGTGGGGATAACCCAGGAAACATTTTGGCTAACCTCGTTGGGGGGAAGTGCCATCTATAAACCATCTTGTATACATTTTCTTTAAATGCTGTAGATATCGTAAGTTTAATAGTCTTACTCCATAGATCCCACCATTTACCCATTTCAATCTCATAGCCAAAATTTCTCTCCCATGCTATTAGAAGGCTTTTATCCATCTCTTCTTTAACATCTTGACAGGTCAAAAATTGATAGATCTTTGACATTTTTTATCTCCGCCAAATGGCACGGACTAAATTGGACAATTTTTTAAAAAAATCCTTGGAGATAATAGTGGCTCAATTTATATGGCAAGGCAAGAAAGCACAAATTAAAGCCCAAATGTTGCAAAAACGTAAAGAACTTGGAGGCTTCGGAGTACCCAACTGGGAAGCGTATTATAGTGCAGCAATTATGACATAGGTGAAGAATTGGGTGACGTTGAATAGAAGGCGCTTATTGGCTATAGAGGGACATGACCTCCCACAGGGATGGCACGCCTCCCTCTGGCAAGAAAGAGATATCCCCGATAGGTACTTCATGGGACATTATTTTCAGAAGATTTTGATGGGGGTGTGGGAAAAGATGAGGAAAAAGTACTATCTTAGGGTTCCGTGTTGGCTGGCATCGTTGGAGGCCTTAACGCATCCCAGTGTATTTAATTGGACAAGCAACATAATATATAAAGACATTATGACAGAAGATGGCAACATGAAAACGAAGATGGAATTAGAGCAGCAGGACAGGAATCTGGTGGCTATATTTACAGATTCGAAATAGGTTTAAAAGCGATAAGGAACTGTTTGGGATCTACCCAAACCTTCAGGAGTTGGATAGGATTTTGTTTGGTGGAGATAAGACTTTAGATTTTCATTTAAGATGTTTCTCTTTTCATTCAAGAAGCTTCTTCAGAAAGAGCTTCTTGGATGAGAAGCAAAACGTGTTCGAGGAAAAACAAAGCTCAGTTGCATTTTGAAAAACACCTTAAGAGACAGCCATGACACATATGACTCCATATACTTGGGAGATGTTACAAGGCTAATTATGTCTTATATTAGCATTTGAAAGATTGGGAAAGTAACAAACATAGACTTAATTTCCATAGTTTGACATCAATCAGTTATATTTTTTTCCTATGAAGCAGATTGGATATATCAAAAGCCTTTAGATAGCTCCAAATGGATGAGGTATAATTTGTTTTGGACATGATTTGTCCAAATTTGGGTTTGGTGATACTTTATCTAAAGACCAAATTTCCATCTTAGAGCTCATCCTGGATTTGGCATGGGCAGTTGAGAAGTCTTCATAACAAGTGGCATTTTTAACCAATGTTGACAAATAAGAGTGCTTCTATTGGTTAAAAATGTGGCAATTACAAGATTAGACTACTTTAATTTAGTTTTCATGTTTGGCTCATTGAAAACTACAGCTGGCTCAGAGTGCAGTGGAAAAGTGAATGAAAATAGGGGGCTGTGTGTATTGCCCAAAAGGCATACCCATATGCCCCCCCTTTGAGTGATTTTTTTAAAATCTTTGATACTGGACATTAAAATAGTGTAAAGAAAAGCAATTGAGTTGTGACTTACATGAAAATTTCAGTATTTATCAGTTTCATAAATTAGTTGCTGCATACGTTTATCTTTTGTCACTTAGTTTAGTTGTTTAACCTGATGCTACTAAACTTAGTAGAGCTAAAAGGCTTTTGAACCTTTTTTGTAAGCAAAGAGTTTCAGATCTACAGATTAACAGAGTTGGAAGGGACTTTGTAGATCATCTAGTCCAGGGATCCGCAACTTTAAACACTGAAAAAGTCATTTAGACCTGTTTTCCACAAAAAACACCAGGAGCCGCAAAACTTCAACTCAATAGCACTCCCACTCAGTCACATGACCACCACCCTCCCAGCCATGACTACCCATGTTTTGTGGCCCTTGGTGCTTTCTGTGGGAAATGGGTCTCTCTCTCTCTCTCTCTCTTTCCCTTTCTTCTCTTTCAGTCTCTCTCCCTTCACTCATTTGTTTCCCTTTTCCATCTCTCTCATTCTCTCCTTTCAGCTCTCTCTCTTCTCATTTGTTTCCCTCTCTTTTCCCCCTCTCTCGTTCTGTCCCTCCATCATTTTCAGCGTCACTCGGCTGGAGGAGTAAAGAAGCTCAGGGCAGTGGGAAAAGGGGGCTGAACTTGCCAAACCTTGCACACCCACCCTAGGGATCAGGCTTAGAGGAAGCCAGAGTGCTCTCGCCAAAGATGCTTGCCTGTCAGCTGGTCATCTTGCCCGCTCCATGTGCCTTCACTGCACTTTGGCTGAGCTTGGCCACTCACTTGAGAGTATCCTCATTTGTGTGTGCCCTCCTGGCTCCACAACAGCTGGGTCATGTGAGGACGAGGGTCATGAAGACTTCCAGTTGACATTGTGGTGATATCGGACGTGAGGAGCGAGTTCTCCATATTAGAAAGCTCTGAAAGGAGCTAAAGCCACCCTGGAGGGGTGGTGAAGAGTGGTGCCCTGCTGGTTGCAGAGGGTCGCAATCTCTCCTGCTTGTTTCAGGGTTTTTTTCCACCTCTCCTTCATGACAAGAAGAGGCAGCCATTTTTGAACAGCCAAGGCAACAAAGAAAACACACAAATGGTGTAAATGAACAGTGAATCAAACTGGGTGAGATGATTCCTTTTTTACTCAAAATCTAACCTAAAAAGAAAAGAGGGGAAAAAATCTGAGAGACTCATAACTATTAAAGCGGCAAATAATCACATAGAGAAAAACTATAGACCCAAAAGAAAAGAAGAGAGAAAAAGTTACAAATTTCAAAGCACAGAAAATTGGATGGTTAAACTGGATAAGCATTATTTTGAAAAGGCATTTCATAATGCTGGATCTATCTACTTTAATAATTGACTTTGCTCTTATAAATCACATTTAAATTGGATTTAATAGCTGGTAGAACTGAGACAATGTTGAAACCTAAGCTGAGAGCACCATCTATTGATGACCCTACATACTCTACCACCCTGGGAAAATTTTTGATTAGAAAAGTAAACATTGATTTGAAGAACTCTGGTGAGATTTACTCTTCTATACTTATCTACCTTATGACTATGGGAGGAGGTTCAACTGTGAGAGCAACAAAGATACCTAAGTAAAGCAATTTTTGAATGCTATTAAACTTATAGAGGGGACATAAGGAAATATTTGGGGTTTCCTGGACTACCTGAATGTCTGACTGAATAACCCTGGGATATAAAAGAACTGTGACTATAGTATTCTTTAAGGACCAATATTAGGCCTGAACATATGGTTGTTGAACTATTGAGTAACAGTGGACCTTATTAAAATAAGACAAGATGCTCCATATGGGAGAAATGAGTGGAAGTGCAAAAGAAATAGTGTTGATGTTCAAAGGCATTAAGGACTCTATGATAAAGAACTTTAGGAAGATAAACAATTTAATGCAAAACATAGATGTAAAAAATAGAAAATATTCTACAAGGGACAATGAATAAAGACCAAGATGCCCAGGAGAGGGAGGAGACAATGGAAAGAATGGAGGAAAAGACAGAACAGAAATCAACAAGCAAAACAAAAAAATAAGATAATAAAGAACATAATGATTAATGAAACAAATTAGAGGGGGGGAGTATCTTAAAGAGATTTAAAAATGGAATGGGAAGATGCCATTGAAAAGAGATGTCGGTTTGGGCAGATACCCTAGAGGCATGGCAGTATAAGAGGATAGAGATGGGAGGAATACTTAGGCTAAACAGCAAAAATTCAGAGATAGATAGAGGCAAAGATCCAAGAGAATGGGAGGTTTGCCAAAAAAACAAAAAGAATTGAAATATTAAAATGGACAAGAGATGATAGATAGAAAGGAAATGTTATTTCTTGGGAGAGGGGGGTTTCTCCTTTTTTCTTTAATATAATGGGGGCCTGATTAAAAGTTAAAATAGAAGTAGAAATAAAAAATATACATATTATAAAAGTAATACTGTGTTTCTCAGAAAATAAGACCAAGTCTTATTTTCTTTTAAACTTGAAAATAAGCATTTGGGCCTATTTTCGAGGCAGTCTTGCTTTTTTTGAGATGCATCAGGCCAGACTCGGTGAGCTGGATGTGCCATGGATGCACTGACGCCTCCATTCTGAACCTTCAACATTTGGAATGGAGGCTTTTTGGAAAACTGGGGGAAAATGGGATGGGGGATTTTCCTGCCTGCCACCATTTTCTCAATCTGTGCTGAGCTTGAGGAATGGATAACAGGCAGGAAAATCCTCCTCCCCTGCCAGCTTCAGGGAAGCAGCCCAACAAGCAGAAGCACTGTGGACAGAAAGAGAAGGGCAAAAGCAGTATTTGTACTGCCCCAAGGGGCCAATGGGCTGCAGCTGCAGCCAGACAGTTTCATGCCCATGCTGCCATTCATGCTGGCCACACCCATCCCCAATCTTATTTTCGGGGTAGGGGTAATATTAGGCCCACCCCCCAAAAAAATCGGGTTGGGCTTATTATTAGGGTGGGTTGTGTTTTTGGAGAAACATGGTAAATAGATGGAATATTAGAGGTTGAAAGATGGATTTAATGTTTAAATAATATGGTTGATGTCAGGATGGAATAAGGGAATTAGATTTTAATACAGTATATATGCTAGGATTAGTAAGGATGGACTGATTAAATAGAATAATTGAAAGAAATAAATGGAAAGATTAAAGGTTGAAAGATAGTATTATTATGTGTGCTTAAATAATGTAATTGGCATTAGAATAATACATTGAAATATTGAATAATAATGAAGGTTTATATCTTAATACAAATACGAATATTAATACTAGGAGTATGTAAGCTTAATTAATGTAACAAATATTGTTTTTTGTAGTTATTTGTATCAAAATAGATGATACCCAGATGCCACACTGCTCATGTATTGATGTTGATGTGTGTGTGTGTGTATATTTCTGACAGATGGCAGTCTTCTCCCTTTGTGAAAGCTTCCAGTGATGAAGCTCCCACAAATTCTGAAGGCAAGCTGTTCCATCAGTTGATTGTTCTCGCTGTCAGAAAATTTCTCCTTATTTCCAGGTTGAATCTCTCCTTGTTCAGTTTCTATCTATTATTCCTTGTCTGGCTTTCAGGTGCTTTGGAAAATAGCTTGACCCCCCTCCTCTCAGTGGTAGCCTTTCAAATATTTGAACAGTGCTATCATGTTTCCCCGGGTCCTTCTCTTTACTAGGCTAGCCATGCTCACTTCCTGCAACTGTTCATCATGTTTTAGCCTCCAGTCCCCTAATCATCTTGGTTGCTCTTCTTTGCACTCTTTCTAAAGTCTCAACATTTTTTTTATAGTATGGTGACCAAAATTGGATGCAGTATTCTACATGTGGTCTTACTAAGACTTTATAGAGTGGTATTAGTACCTCACTTCATCTTGATTGTATTCCTATTAATGCAATTTAGGATTGCACTGGCTTTTTTGGCTGCCATCACACACTGTTGGCTTGTATTTAATTGGTTGCCCACTAAGACTCCAAGGTCTCTTTCACAGTTACTGCTATTAAGCCTGGTTTCACCCAGTCTATATATGTACTTTTGGTTTTTCTTGCCTGTGTAATACTTTACTTTGCTCTACGTTGAATTTCATTTAGTTCAGTTGAATTGTGGACCTTATTTCAATAAAAAAGCTGCAACCAAGTATTTTGTGGTATTATGATATATTTAGATGCTACATTGGTTTTCTCAAACCTAACTGTTTTGTCTCTCTTTTTTAGTTAAGAACAGCATTGGATAGAATAGAAGAGATGGAGATGACCAACAGTCACTTAGTGAAACGGTTAGAGAAAATGAAGGCAAATCGAACTGCACTACTATCTCAACAATAGAAAGGAAACTAAAGAATGCACTGCTCCTTGAAATGCTTGAGCTTATTTTAATACAGACTTTCCTTGGCATAAATTTGAAAAAAGCTATTCATTGTCTTTTAGTTTCATAATTAAGTGGCAAATATTTTAACTTGAGTAAATGGGAAAAACCACTTAAATCTTTGTCGGTGATGAGTTTTAACAGCTTAATTCAAAAATCTGATTGAACCCAATATTTATGGTTGATTTACTTTATATAAACTACTGTTTTCACACTTGTGAAATCAGGTTTATTCTCTGAATTAGTTTCAACTGCTTTAATGCTTGGTGCTTGGAAAGAGATGCACAAATTCAAGTGTATGTTGCACAACAAGCTAGTCAATTACATGCTCAACATCAAATGGCACAAGTGCCTTTAATATGGTGCAATGAGTACTTAAGATATTAGAACAAAATATAATATGGAAATCAAATACCATTTATTTTAAAATACAATTGGAGTCTTGTTTGCTAAATTTTATACATTTTGATGGAAAACACTTTTGTACAATATTTAAATTTATATAAAAATAGAAATGACTGTATAAAATCTGCTTTATTGCATGGTGATGCACACTTGAGATTTCAATTTTAAACAGAACCATCCCTATTCTTAATGTAAGAATAGTGAGCAAGATTTGTTACTGTACAGTGTGTAAAACGTGATATGTGTGATGCTTAAGTGTGGAGTGAAATGTGGGTGGGAGAAATGTGGCAGGTACAAACCTATTAAATGGACACTGCATAGCATGGGTGTGTCTTGTCTTAATGTTCTCTAACATTTTTATTGTTTAGCTTTTTAATGTGCTAATTCTAAGAATGTTTATCCTCCATATAACTCAAAACATTACAGACTAAAAATGTTTCAGTTACTTATTTTGAATAATAAACTTGACAGGATATAATTAAGTAAGTAAAAGCTGTATTAACAGAAGCTGTTTATATTCATTGATACTAATAAAAAGTTGCTAATTTCTAGGTAGTCCTCGACTTACAATAGTTTGTTTAGTGACCATTCAAAGTTACAATGGCACTGACAAAAGTGACTTATGACCATATTTCATATGACCATGGTCACAGGCTTAAAATTAAGATGCTTGGCAACGGATTTGTTTTTATGACGGTTGCAGTGTCTCAGGATCATGTGATCACCCTTTGCAACTCCTTGACAAGCAAAGTCAATGGACAAGCCAGATTGACTTACTTAACCATATGGTCATAAGTCAAGGACTACCTTTATCGCCATTTAAAATTTGAATGATCCTTTATATGTAAGGGTGCTCTAATAATCTATTCCCAAACTACCTGCCAGCAGAAATACTAAAATAGGATCAAGTAGAAAAGAGAATTCTGGTCTTCCATATTTTTCCAATTCATCAGTTGTATCGTTCATTAATAGTAGGATGAGAATTTAAATATTCTTCACATTTTTGGTTATAAACAGAAATCTGTGAGTTTAATTAAGTTTTCTTTATTTGCTCACTGTACAATATGTGGATATTGTAAAAAGTTGAACAACAGTAGATTAGTTTTCTAACCATACAATAGCCATTTTTATGCAGATATTTATGCAGTAATATTCAATAACTGATTAAAGATTATAATGATGAGAAAGAAAATATATTAAATAATTCTAGATTAAATATTTGTATTTAGCATCTCTCAAAAACTTTGTACAAGTCAGGTAGATTAGCAAGTTGTAAAACATTGCCATCTTCTCTAAAATTTGCAGGAGGTAAAAGGTATGACCGAAAAGCTTTGTAGAGTGTATGTTCCACTGTCCATTTCCATGATCTCAGACATTTTCCAGATTCTTCAACCTGTAAAAGCAGTGTTAATATCTCAGAGTTCGTAGCGAAGTTTAAAACATGCATTATTGAATAACAATATGCCTTTTTAGATTCCAAGTTGACAATTCAATTTGTAAGTCATTATAATAATATAACAATAATCAGAGATATGCCTAAGTGTCTAACAGTTAATTTGTTCAATCTCTTTTCAGTTTTCAATTCTTTATCATTTTTAGAATAATTATACATTCGTTAACAAATAATCCATGCAAAAATGAACATTTTGTAAGTTTTCCCTGTCAAGTGTTGCCTATACTGTGATACAAATGAATGACAAATGCAAGGATAGGTTTGTTTTTTACTTTACGTAACAGTTTGAGCAAAGACTGACTAAAATTCCCATAAAGTCTAATATCTGGTTGTTTTTAGTACTGCAGCCCATAAATCTTTTGGCGCCAGGGTCCGGTTCCACAGATTGAGGTTTTTCCATGGACCAGAGAAGGATGTGGTTTCATGTGCTGCCTACATCCTGTGTGTGCACAGATGTGGCTTTCTTTGTTTCTCTTTGGTTTCTGGTGCACCCTGGACCAGTCATGGTCCACAGCCTGAGCATCTCAGCTTCAGTATACAGGTAGTTTTCAACTTGTAACATTTAGTGACTGTTCAAAGTTACAAAGCACTGAAAAAAGTGATTATTACCATTTTTCACACTTATAAACATGACAACATCCCTGTCATCATGTGATCCAAATTTTGATGTTTAACAACTGACTTGTATTTATGATGGTTACTGTGTTCTGGGCTCATGCAATTATCATTTACAACCTTCTGACAAGCAAAGTCAATAGGGAAGCCAGATTGACTTAGCAACTATGTTACTAACTTAACAACTGTAGTAATCAACAAATGTGGTAAGAAAGGTGGTAAAATGGTGCAAATCTCACTTAGCAATAGAAATTGAGCTCAATTGTAAGTCAAGGACTACCTTTACTTGAACTCATCTGCAATGTGGATGTGCTACACATCCTACAATAAACATTAAGATGAAATATGTTCATTCTTTTTCATAGCAAATATGTATAATAAATCTTGTTATCCAAGGCTGAAAAATGGAAAGGTCAAATTATAAACACCTAGTAAATGACACCTGACAAATTTAATTGCTTGTATTTCAAAAGTAGCCAGTATTTATATACTCAAAGGTCAAAAGTTTTTGACTTTCTCATAGCAAACTTCACAAGGCCAGCAAGAATTTTGAAGAGGAAGGGAGGGAAGAAAAGAGAGAAGGAAGAAGGCAAGAGGAAAGAATAGGGGAGGAGAGATGGAAACAAGGAAGATTTTTGATGCTCTTTACCAGCTTTCCAAAATAAAGCTCAATGGGGAAACTGGCAGGAAATTGGAAGTTGTTTTCACACCTACTGCTTTTTTGCCCATCCATGGTTATTCTATTTTTCTTGTTTAAATAACACAGAGGAAGCACGTCTGAATCAATTATCCAACTGGGTATTGGTTGTCTAATAAGCTTCTAAACATAAACTTCAGCCATATCAGATCATATACAAGTAATCTCCAGTTCCCAAATAGCAACTATTCATACAAAGGACAATGAAAAAGTAGGTTTAGAATGGCTATTGCAGCATTGTTATGGTTACATGATCCTAATTTGGGCACAACTGGCATAAACAACTCATAATGTCTTATGGTCATGAGCCTCATAGCTGATTTCTGACAAGAAACCATGGTCATGTGGTGTTACATATTGAGTGCAGCAGAATTGACATTCCCAGTGCAGTTACGAGATGTTTCATTTAATGACATCACTTAGCAATAGACATCAATTCCAATTTTAGTTGTTAAGTGAGGACTATCTCTAATCAAACCTCTAGCAAAAGAGTTCATTAGCAAAAATATATCCAACTTATTGTCAAGCATTAATTTCATTTGTTAAAATTTCTACCCAGTATTTTTTCTAGTATGAGTATATAATGAATAGGAAGTAGCAGGTGAAGTTTTGATTATACATGTAACTACAGCATCGAGAATTCTATTTGTCCAAAATTGGAAATTAAATAAGCTACCAACAGACGAAGAGATAATAAAAAAGATGTTAGATTGTGCAGAGATGAATAGGTTGACAATGAAAATAAAGGATAAAGAGGAATCGGAGTACTTCAAGGCTAGAAAAGAAAGTAGGGAGAAGATAAAGTACCCAGACGACGCACTATTAAATGGAAAGGGGGGAGGGAAGAAGGGGAAGGCAGAAATGAAAATATTAAATATAAAAGTATATATTCAAGAGTAGATATAAAGGGGGGAAAACATAATTAGGGTAGACTAGTGAAGGTAAGGGAATAAACGATATTAAATTATATTTGGGTTGGCAGAAATACCATCCCTAGGAAACATAAACTGAGTTGAAATATACACCAACAACAATAGAAAAAGAAAGGAGGATGAAAGGAAGACGGGGGAAAGAAGAGGTAATGAGAGAAGAATGGAAGGGAGAGAAAGAAGGAGAGAGGGAGGAAGGGGAAGAGGAAGAGTAGGAATAGAAGAAAGGGAAGGGAAGAAGGAACAAGTTGGCACTCAATCCAGACAAGACCGAGTGGCTTTTGATGTTTCCTCCCAAGGATAGTCCGAATTTTCCATCCATTAGCCTGGGGGGGTAAAAGCTTACACCACTCAGAGAGGGCTCGCAACTTGGGTGTCCTCCTGGATCCGCAGCTGACTTTAGAACATCATTTGTCGGCTGCGACCAGGGGGGCTTTTGCCCAGATTCGCCTGGTGCACCAGTTGCGACCCTATCTGGACCGGGAGGCACTTCAAATGGTCACTCATGCCCTGGTCACCTCAAGGCTCGACTACTGCAATGCACTCTACATGGGGCTGCCCTTGAAGAGTGTTCGGAGACTGCAGTTGGTCCAGAATGCAGCCGCGTGAGCAATATCAGGTATACCTCGGTACACCCGTGTTACACCTATCCTCCGCGAGCTGCACTGGCTCCCTATTAGTCTCCGGACGTGCTACAAAGTGCTGGTAATTACCTTTAAAGCCCTACATGGCACTGGACCTGGATATCTGAGAGACCGTCTCCTGCTACAGACCTCCCAACGTCCGATTAGAACTCATAGGTTAGGCCTCCTCCGGGTGCCGTCGGCTGGACAATGCCGACTGGCAACCACTCGGGGGAGAGCCTTTTCTGTAGCTGCTCCGGCTCTGTGGAACGAGTTACCAGCAGAGATCCGGACCCTCCCCACCCTTGCGGCCATCCAAAAAGCCACCAAAACCTGGCTGTTCTGGCAAGCCTGGGGTTGCTGACTCAAATCAGGTTCAACTCCCAATTAAATCGGTTGTATGTTGGGTTTTTAAACTGTTTGTATTGTTTGTATCTTCCCCCGTGTGTTATTTTATTCATTCGTATTTGTAAGCCACCCTGAGTCCCCCGGGATAGGGCGGCATATAAACCTATTAAATTGACAAATTAAATTGAGGGGAAGGAGAGAAGGAAGGAAGAGAAGGGAGGGAGGGTGTTACAAAAGGAGGAAGGGTTGATAAATAAAGCAACCCAAACTGTATATTATAACCTATTAAATGAAATAATAAATGTATAAGAATGATAAATGAAGAATAACAATCGTGAATGTATATTTAAAATGGTATGTAAGAGAAGCAAATAAAAAAACAGATAAAGAATATAACACAACCAAAAAATATTTTAGCAAATGTTAAATTACATTGGTTGAATTTAATACAATTAGAGAAATGGATAAAAATGGAAGAAAGATTCAAGGAGAAAGACAAAATTTGAAATCATTATAAAAGAATGTGAGCTGAATGAAGAATATATAGGGAAAGGAAGAATAGGGAAAACATCCTCCTCCAGGATACTAAAAAACAAAGCACGTCTATCTCCATAATTCAAGATGTTGGTCATCACCTTTAAAGCCCTTCATAGCATGGAACCAGGTTATCTAAGGAAATATCTTGCCCAATGGGATTGGCCTACCCCACTTGCTCAAGCAGAAAAGGCCTATGGACTCTACCAGCCAAGTAATTTTGGCTAACAGATCCAAAAAGCCTTGTCTGCCATGTCCGACTCCCTGTAACATCTTGCAACTGGAGGCCTATCTCCACCCTCCTGGCCTTCCAGAAGAGTTTTAAAACTGAGCTCTGTGCTTGTTGGCTTGGGATGCCAAATGGGGAACGCTATGCTGGAAGTGGTTAATTGAGTCAGAGGCAAAAGCCTGCCTCTGCAACATCTGAACTTTTGGTTTTTAATTTTTGCTTAAAGGTTTTCAATTTTAATGCTTTTATATTTATGCTTTATGTTGCTATAAGTTGCCCAGAATCACTTTCGATAGTGAAATGGGCAGCATATAGATTTAATTAATAAATAAATACACTTTTGATATACAAAGTTTTCAAGAGTCTATACCTATGAAGGCGAACCTGGCACATGGTGCCCTCTCTGTGGGCACGCAAGCCGTCACCCAGCTCAGCTTCCCACCAACCAGCTGATTTTTGGGTCTCTGCTGCACATGCGGGTGATAAGCATGCATGCATGGAGGGGTCACATGTGAATGTGTGAGGGTGTGGGGGAGAGCATGCAGTGTCCCCCCCCCGCAGCCACTTTTTGATCCTAGGAGACTTCAGGGAGGCTTGCTAGGCCCAAAACAGGCCATGTGTGTGTGTGTGTCACACACACCCAGGCAGTTTTTGTCCCAGGTGGCTTCAGGGAGGCCTGCTAGGTTCAAAACGGGATGCCGGGGTGTGTGTGTGTCACATGCATGCATGCGTGGGGGGGGCGTGGTCATGGAAGGAGTCTTGTGCACATGCGCAAGGGCTGGGACACATTGCATTATGGGTGTGGGTGTGCACACTCAGGGTTTTGGCATGCAAGGAGAAAAAGGTTAGCCATCACTGGACTGTACTTTTTTGGAAGGGGGAGAGGTTGGTCTTTACATATAAAAATAATAACACTCTAGATACAAGATTTACAAGTACAGCTTTTATGCTCTTGTTTTTCCAAACTTGGTGCCTTCTAAATGTACACTTCCCAAATTCTAAGACAAGACTGGGAAATCTGGAAATTGTAACTCTAGTACATGATGGCTACAGATGAAATCCAATCTGTTCACTCTTTACTACTATAGACAATACCTGTTGAAAAGTGAGATCAGACTCTTCCAATATATACTGCTTTCTAATAGAGTAGAACATGGCACATTCTTTACTAAGACTATCAAAACACTGCTTTTCTTCATCCCAGTTTACCTGGTTAAAAAAAATGTATAGTTTTAGATTTAGTGAAATGGTCAGTGATAGAGACAAGTTATGCATGAATAAATAATATTTTAGTTTTAACCTTTTAGTGATGGTGGTGATATGACAGCTAGAAACTGAAACACTCCATTCTGATTGTTTAATCTAATTTTTATTAGTTGTTTAGGTTATATTTGTATATATCTATGTAACATTAAACTTCATAAGTATCTTTCATACACAGACTAAGTTGAGAATATATAAAAGATTTTTTTGGGGGGTGTTAAAAGTCACCTATTTGCAGGTTCTACTTCCTATGAATGGAGAAATCCCAAGAATGAAGAAAGCAAGCTAGTATGGTGTAGTGGTTAAAGAGTTGACAAGGACTTAGGAGATCCAGATTCAAGTCTACCCTCAAGCTACCACATGGTTCTTGTGGGGAAAAAACTGAAGAATGGACTATGTACATTGCCCTACAAACAATCCTATCATAATCTTTATAGAGATAAATGGCAGAAGGTTATAGTGATCATAGTCATGTTTCTAAAATGGAAAGTATATTAATGAAACTATGTTTGATAAGAGATTTGGCAACCCATTGTAATTTAAGAAGTTGGATGCATGATTGGAAAAAAGGAATTAACGTTTTCCATAACTTAAGTCTTTCACAGAACTGGTAATATTAAAATAAATCATAATCAGGCCTCAATTCAGAGATGCCTTTTTAGAACACCTTTTTTGCTATCTTTTCTCATGCTGAATATTAAGAAATAAAAATGACCTATCTAACCATGACTACATATGGCTTGAAAAATAGTAATTTGTGCTGAATATCAACATACCTCTGTGGCCAAACGAAGGATAAACATAGGTAGCCCTTCCAGTGGAGGAACATAATTATCTATCAGAAGCGGCAGTCCAGTAAGATTTCCCGCCTGCAAACAGAAAGCCATATTTTCACTATCACATTCAATAAAGTCATTTGTTTAAAATGACTGAAAAGAACATTAATAACATGTATGAAGATATTAAATACAAAAGAACAAGTGTTGCATATATAAAAGCCCACTGTAAGCTATTTCTATTAGATCAATTAAAATGCCAGATTACGAACACACACACACACACACACACACACTGTATTTGTGCTGATAAATAAATATTTATTTATCAGCACAAATACAACACAAATGTAACAAAGGCAACAGTAAAAATATTGGGTTTCTGTCTGGATGGTCTCTTGTAATGAGCCGATAGACAGAATGGAAGCTGTAGACTTCCTCCCATGTTTGGGCATACCAGGGGTTGTGACTTTAAATAAATACATACATACATACATACATACATACATACATACATACATACATACATTTATTTCATACAGATAGTCCTTGTTTTGCGACCGCCTTGTATAGCAATTGCTTACAGTTATGATAATCATGAAAAAGTATCTTTGTAACCAATCCTTGCATTTACAACCTTTGTAGGTTGATAAAGCAAAGCATGCTGAAGTAGGATCATAAGTACAGTTGCAATCACTTTGCTTAACAACAAAATTGCCAATTCCAATTGTCCTCATTAGGCAAGACTATATGTACTGGAATTACTAAAGTAAATAAATTGGGTATATTCCTAATCATAAATTCCTTGTTTAGAAGCCAAATGCTATGTACATCAATTTCAAGGGAGAAATAGTCTTTTAGCATTTCACTCTTCTTTGATAGGAAGTCAACAATATATTCAGCAAGGCCTTCCTTTGGACCATCTTCTTCTGTCCAACCACTTTCAGCATTCTCCAAGGCCAACATAGCCAGATCAAAGAGAGGAGCTGCTTCCTAGATATACAGAAGAAACATAAAACATTATTGTTTATGAAAACAATATTCTGTCTAGAAGCATCCAAAAGATTGGCAATCTGAGAACATTTCTTTATATGAATTATTATAAAGATGGGGTATGAAAATTATTAATTGCATGTCACCCTCCCAGAGATTAAATACTGTGTAAGGCTGCAATAATACACTTCCACAATTTAATTAGAATACAATTTATCAATCCTGAACAGCTGCAGAGACTATGCAGCTAAATATAAATTGTAATCAATACACATAACAAGTATGTAAATAATAAATTATAAAAATAAATTTGAGAATTAAACCACACTTTGGCTCTTAAAAGATATGTGTATGCGGGTCATGTGGATTTCTGGAAGTAATATCTACAAGGATGGAACAGCATGCAAAAACATCACAGCTCTACTTTTAATGTATCAAGCAACTACCCATCAATATATTGAGAACCTGATTGAACTTGCTACCGATGAATGGAATCTGATAGACAGAGATTCTGTATGGATGAATGAAATTAAATAGAGGACTAATTTATGCAAAACACAATAGATTAAAAATGATTGTTCACTTCTGGTTGAAGCCAGAATTCTGATTGACGTTGTAGCAATATTAGTCACAGGAACGGGTCTCCGCGTTCCCTATGCTGACTTCCCTGTTGGTGAGTTCCGAGAAGAGCCAAAGCCGCCTTGTAGGGGATGGTGAAGCAAGGAGGTCGAGGAGAGTCGCAGCTCTCCTGTTTGACCTGGGCTGCCACAAAGCTGAGACAACCAAAGAACCACAACTAAGATTGGTGCTAAGGTGAAGTAGGTGAACAGTGACTGGAACTGGGGGAGCGGATTTCTTTTTGCCTTAAACTTAACCATAAGGAATAATTTGGAACTATTTGCTCAGAATTATTTGTTAAAGCAGTATCTAAGAATTTTGAGAAATACCAGACTGAAAGTGGAAGACACAAAAGAGAAAAATATTAAATTTTGAAATGTATAGAAAATTTGGAAGACGCAGTACTGGGAATGCCTTTTAGGGCAGAGGTGGGAAAAATACTCAAATTGAACAGCCAAGAAGCAGATGTAGAAAGAGATACAGATCTTAGAGAGGAATATGGGACACAAGTCAAAAAGAAAAAAAGCACAGCAATTAAAGTAATGACGTGGGCAAGAGATTATGGATAGATGATTTTTCATTCTTGGTGTTGTTTAGATTTGCTTTTCTCTTCCTCTCTTTTTCTTTTTGTAGGTAGATGACATGATTAGAAGTTAGATAGGATAGAAAAAATGTTTTAACAAAGGATGGCATGATTAAAAGTTAGAATTAGAGATAGAAATAAGAGAAAAGGGGAATATTAATATATATATACTTTTATATAATAAAATAAGAGCAATAATAAGAAAAAACATGGAATAATTGAATAATGACAGATTGCAACTTTATATAAATACGTATTATTAGAAAATATGTTGGTTGAAAGTAATAACTATGACTAATGCTATTTGTTTTATTTGTATTAGAATGTATGACACCCAGGTGCCACACTGTTCACACATTGATGTTTGTAAAAAAAAATAAACACTAAAAAAATAAAAATGATTGTTATATAAATGTCTGAGAAATATATCTGTATTTAAATAATAACTACATTGGATCTATCTATCTATCTATCTATCTATCTATCTATCTATCTAACTATCTATCTATCTATCTATCTATCTATCTATCTATCTATATCTATATCTATATCTATATCTATATCTATATCTATATCTATATAATTGTAGTTACTGTTAAAGTAATGTACAGTATTATACTTTTCCTTTATTTTCCTTTGAGTAGTCCTCAACACCAAAATTGAGCCCAAAATTTCCATTGCTAAGCAAGGCAGTTGTTAAGTAAATTTTACTCCATTTTCTGATTTTTTTTTGCCACAGTTAAGTGAATTACTGCAGTTGTTAACTGAATCATGTGGTTGTTAAGCAAATATGAATTGAATTTTGAGCATAGGGATGCTGGAATGGTCATAAGCGTGAAAACTGCCATAAGTCACTGTTTTCAATGTTGTTGTAATTTTGAATTGTCACTAAATGAATGTGTCAACTTTGAATCAAACCTGGCAGAAGCCATTTTTCTATTCCTCAATTGCCAGTTTGGGGAGGGAGAAGGAGATCCTGCCAGCACCAAAGCTTCTCAAACCAAAGAGTTAAAAGAATACATTGACAAAAACCTAGCCAGAGTTGCATCCAGCCAGTAAAATCCCGCATGGCAGCCCCTGGGTTATTCAAGGAAAAGAAAGATGGAGCCGTGAGATTATGCATGGATTTTAGAGGAATAAACAGTATGTGCGTGGACAACTTCTCCTTATGAAGGACATACTGGCTCACCTAGTGAAGGAAAAGATCTTCACAAAGTTAGACCTGAGGGAGGATTAAGGTGAGGATCAAAGAGGGAGATGAATGAAAGGCTGCTTTTAACTGCTCCTGGGTAGTTTCCAGTTCAAAGCGATGCTTTCAGTCTCCAAGGGGCTCCCACCGTGTTCATGCAACTGATTAACGAAGTGCTTCATGATCATCTGTATAAAGGGGGCCTATCTATTTAGATGATATTCTGATCTTTACCGAGACAATGGAGGAGCATGTAAAGCTGGTTAGCAAGGTATTTAAAAACTCCCGGGGAAATGTGAAATGAGCACTGGCCAAAATCACAGTGATGCAAAAAGAACAAGTAGATAAAAGGTTGTTTTATCAGAGACTGTTTCACATAGGAGAGAAAGTTTACCTTTCTACCAAGTACCTGAAACTGAAGTTGCCTTGCAAAAAACTGGGCCCTTTATAGCAGTGGTCCCCAACCCCCGGTCCGCGGACCGGTGCCGGGCTGTGGAGTACCTGGCACCGGGCCGCACAGCGGCCGGGGGCCATGCAACGGCCGACTCTTCACTCATGCAGCGCCGTCGCCGGAGGGGGGGAGCTGCGCGGAAGCACAGGAGCAAGTGAAGCGAGGAGGAAGAATCCCCCGCTACTACACCACCTCCGCCCCCTCCTCGAGTCAGCCGTCCCCTCAGTGAACGCCTCCGCCTCTTTCTCCTTTCTCGCCTCAGTCGGCTCGCCTGGAAGCGAGGCGAGGAGGGGGCGGACCATGCGCTGGAAGCGGAGCCCTTGGAGGCCCTGGCGGCTTCCCCGGCGGTCGTTGCTGGCTGCTCTCTTCTTTTTCTCGCTGTCCTCCTCGGCTCAGTCGTCTCCGAGTTGCCCAGGGAGGGGCGGCGCGCCCGGGACGGAGACGGCGCTTCCCTGCCCGGCCTTGGCTTGTGAGAAGGAACGGCGGGAGAGGGAGAGAGAGAGAGAGAGAGAACGTCGGGCAGCCGAGGGCGGGGGGGGGTCTTTTGAGGGGAGATGGGGGGTGCGCGATTTTGGCGCGCGTGCGCCCTCCGCGGGCATGGGTGGGAGGCTGAGAGGAGTCTAACGGTAGTGCAGGAAAGGGGAGGGTATGAGCGCCGCCTGAGGTGGTGAGGGGCAGTCGCCAGATTCAGGCCGCCGCTGCCGCTATTGCAGCGCACGGTGGAAAAGCGGCGGTCTTGCCCACCCCTTCCCTGCCTCCCGCCCGCTCCAGTTGCCGCAGCCAGGGGTGGGGGCTCGGTGCCTGAAGTCTCTTGCCTCTCTTCCAAAATTTCGCCAACGGGCATCGGTGAAGCGCGCTCTTTCTCTTCCTCACAAAACACATTTCCTTTCCCCCCACGCGTAGTTATTGGCGATATGGACTCTTGGACTCTTACCCAGCCAGATCAGTATCAAACATTTCCCTGACCTCAGCAGAAGCGAGGTTTTTTCTTCTCCTTTCTTTCCTTAATACTGTATTCTTTTTACATTGCTATCCTCTGGCTTATTTAATTTTGCCCTTGCTCTTTTTATCTTTGACCTTGATTAATTCAGCTGTTTATTCCTTAAAATCTACATACAAAATGGAAGGTGGGATATGATTCAGGTGTTGAATTGGGAAGGTGGATTTAAAACAACGCCCCGCCACCCCTGCGCGCGCTCAGCGGGCCACGGTAAAATTATCAAAGGCTGACTGGTCCGCGGCGATACAAAGGTTGGGGACCACTGCTTTATAGGACCTTTCCCTATTATAAGAATCATCAACCTAGTAACAGTAGAACTGAAACTCCAGCGCTTCCTAGAGAAAGTAGATCTGGACTATCATAGCAGCTTATTGAAGCCGATAATAAGGTTGGTGTTGAGGCTGGTAGCTCAGGCATCCCCCAGTCCTATTGTAGCGGAAGGGGAAACCCACTATGAAATATAAAGGATCCTAGACTCAAGATTTTATAAGGGAAAACTGCAATACTTAGTGCAGGGGAAGGATTACCCCCTGTCAGAAGCCACTTAGGGATGTTAGAGCAGAGAAATTAGTCAGGACATTCCATGAAAAATATCCTGAGAAGCCAAAGAAACTGCCTGGTGATGGGAGGGGGATAACAGGAAATTAACCTATCTATAATTGATATTTTCCAGGTATTCCTCAGTCACTAGAGAAGGTCCAACTGTTAACTTCGAATTGAACATGGCAAAAGCCATTTTTTTATTCCTCAATTGTAACACAGAGTGGGGAGGGAGAAGGAGAATGAAATGTGTTACTAGACAAAACACAGAACTTTCTCGTGAGAACCAAGGTCATCTCTGCAAGTGGTACAGACGAGGCAGAGTGTCTGGAGAGCCGGCCAATTAACCTAATTGACCAACGTGACTTGTAACTTTGGGGATGGGAGTTATTTTAATTATACTGAAACGCGTGAAAACATTTAGAACTGGTTTTTCATTTGATTGTGACGATATGATATACCCAATAAAGAAATTCTTAGAAAATACCTTAGCCTCAGGGTTCTGATTTGTTTAGGTTCATTAGTTGGGATCACAACAAAATGGTTGTAAATAGAGGACTATCTGCATTTTACTTCATTTCTAATGCTCTTTTTTCTATGATAATTTATGTATTTTTATCTTTGTTTTGGTTCTTTTTCTTTTTGTCACTATTTAAAAATAATAAAAGAATAAATATTGAAAAATAATGAGCCGTAATAGTTAACTAATAAAGCATTGGGAAAAGCAAGTGAATTGTGATGATTTTTATTATTTATTTATATTTCACATTCCTGAACTGTTCAAGTCCCTCAAATAAGGGCTCTGGATGGCATAAAATAATAAAACATATTAAGCAAGAAGTTAATACATTTAGGACAGTGATGGCTAAACTTTTTTGGCTTGAGTGGCAAAAGCGCACATGTGTCTGTGTGTGATAGCGCATGTCCGCGTGCCCATACCCATAATTCACTCCCCCTGCACACCCCCAGCACATTCCTGCATAACACCCCCTTGCTCTCCCTCCCGTGCATGCATGCATGACCTCTCTCTCCTGAAGCCTCCCCTGGCACCCTGGAGGCCCCCTGGAAGCCGGAAACGGCTCATTTCTGAACTTCTGGTAGGGCCATTTTTTTTGCCCTCCCCAGGCTTCGGAGACTTTCCTGAAGCCTGGGCAGGGTGAAAACAGCTTCCCCCAGCCTTTTGGAGACCCTTAGAAGGCCAAAAATCAGCTGGTCCATTTGTGCATGCATGTTGCAGGTGACCTACCGCAACGGCTCACATGACTTCAGAGATGGCTCCGTGTGCCACCTGAGGCACATGTGCCATAGGTTCATCATGGATCTAGGATAATTTGAGTGGTATCATGGAAGCTATTGATAGATAAGTAAAAATCTTATTTCAGAGTGCAAAGAAAAAAACCAAAAGGCCACACAAACTAGGATGCATACCTGTGTATGCGCACACACTCACACACACACATATGCAAGCAAGACCTGTATAGAAGAGATGGGGGTTGTGGGGGAGGGAGAAGCAGTCATTATGATAGTTAATTACTATTGCTAAGAACAGTAAAAGGACTGGAAAATTGAAGAACAAGGAAGTTAAAGTGCAAGTTAAAGAAATTAAAGGATGAACTTTGCCAATTTTCACTGGCTAAGAGAAAGTCTGAAGATTAACTCATATTTTCTAGAAGGAAGTCTGAGGAACTCAGGCAAATAGATAAAAGTTTTATATCTTACTAGAACACACTGTACTGTATATATCAAAAATACTTAATAGTTTAAATATGAAGTTAGTTTTTTTTTTATTTTTAAGTAAGGTATCCCTAAAATCAGCATTTCTACCAAATGCCTTAATGTATGGTCCTGTTAGTATAGTGAAAAACATTCTTAAACATAACATTATTGGAAGTGGAAATCTCTGAAATTTCCAGTATACTTTGCTATTATTCAGGCTGTTTTAGCAACCATATAACAGTATTTGAAAAGTTGCAGTTTCCCCTCCCCAAACAGAAGGAAAAATCTTGCTAACCATTAAAAGATTTTGTAGATATCTACAAGAATATGAGTAAGAGAAATCCAGTAAATTCTGTACTCTTGATCTTTCAAAAACATTTTGGCAAAATTTTCATAAATTTCTGAGCAAATAAGGTAGGAAAAGCAATTTCTATTTCCTTCATAACACTAAAATTTGAAATCATCAAAAAAATTAAGCTACAGATAAATGGGGACAGGCATTGTATCCATACAATGTATGGATTTAAAAACAGACCATGTAAATATTTGCAGAGCATAAGAAAACCATATTTGTCTTCCAAACATTGCCGGAATATAAGCCTCATGCCTAAAAATTTGTTATATCGACAAGACTTGATGAAAATTGAGTTGGTAACAATGTCAGCACTTGGGAACAGGTGACTATTTCTGCATTCTTTTGTGCCTCTCGCCATTGGCCCATTAGGAATAGATATCAAAACTAGATAGATCTCTGGCTGAATTTTTTGTTGTTGTTTTGCTTTACAATGTCTTATATGCGAGCCTAAAATGTATAAAAAGAACTACTATCTTTAAAAGGATTAGTAAAGTATCTAATTTAAACCCACCCCAAAATATACTCACTGATAATCTTAAAACTCCAAAATTTCCAAAGTCATAAATAAGGATCTGATAGAACATTTCTTGACTTGAATCAAAAGAAAACAAAAATAATTAAATGCACATTCTCTTATATATTTAGCATCTGCAGAATATTAAGGTCTACCATCAAATTATTAGATTACAAATTATATTCTAATTTATGAATTAGAAGTGACGATCAATGGTATATCAACTTATTTTAGCAGAATATTGAAGCTAATATTTATCACATATAAACCCGTAGGACAAAATGCTGATAAAGTCCTTCAACTGCTAATTATATATTATTTCAAAATATCATTATCTTCAACAAATTGCTCCAAAGAGTTCTATATTCTATCACCAATCACATACTAAAGTTGTACTTAAATTGGACCATGCTTTCTCCCATCTTCTGGGCTATAAACAAAATGCAAAAGCTAAGATGCAATCCAGAACATCTATTTAATATTTATTTCCTAACTCAGGTAATTAAATCATTTTATTTTGACAAAAATAACAATACATTCAGACTACCACCTGAGTTTTGTGGTATTCAGAAGATAAAGTTTTGTCTGATGCTGAACCAGTGCCCATTGAGGACTAACACATCCAACAAAGGAATGATCACGAAGCAGCTCTTGAAGACCTGAAATAACAAGTTTATTTACATTTAGGATATCCTACAAAATTAGCAATAATATTGCTCTTTAAAAATCACTATGGATTTTGCAATTTATTTCTAATCTACTTTAGTTACTTTTAAACTGTATGAAATTAAGAAGCCAGTTTTAATTGTCCTATTTGTAAAACTGACTGCAAATTTTATTTTTTTCTGTTTAAAAGTAAATATATTATTTAAATAAGAAATGTGTTGCCAAAAATCTGACGGTTAGCAAATATTTAAACCCATTTCTAAATTCAACTCAAATAAAACAATATCTATTTATAAACTTTTAAAATCCAATCCAGATTTTTCAAAATACTTGATAATATTAATATATTGGCTATTTGTACTAGGAGAAAAATATGAAGGACAAAATAATAAATCACTAGTAATTGTACATCAAGATATGTTGATTACTATCAACTGAATGCCAGCCAAGCTTGAGTTATATCTATCATATGGATATTCTGTTCTGAAACATACAAACTAGAGCTAAGAAGATCTACTCATATAATGTACAGCTATTTTTATTTCCTTCAAAATATTTACAGAATTCTAAGTGATTCTCCTATACAATAAATTGTATCTAAAAGTACACGAGATTGTTTTCACACTAACATCAGCTTAACTGCAATCTAGTCTCTGAATTAAGTTCTTACTTTGCTGCTCAGAAATACACAACTTGTTAACCCTGTTGCTTGATCAAGAATATGAATCAAACTTTGCTTTCTATTTTGCAGATCTTTCAATTTGAACACCCATTCACAAAGTAATAGTTTTAATAAAATAGTTTATAAAATAATTTATAATTTATAAACAAATAGTGAACAGATAATTCTATTAATTCTATTAATTCAATAAGGATTCTGGAAAATAACGTGATAAAGACGTTCTGTCTTTCTGTAGTAGCAGCTGGTTGGAGAAATGAGTGTCTGGAAAATGGCACCATATTTCCTCCTTCCCACTGCTACCATAATATTCTGACCTGACTCTAATCCTCAAATAGTAGCCCTATTCTCATTTCCTAGGCCCTGACTTCCCCAACCTCGGAGCCACCAACTGTCCTCAGTAGACATCCTTGGAAGAGGAAGCTGGCCATTCTGAGGCATTTTATTTTTACCAGCTCTCATCACCAGCAACACCTCTCCATCCAGCATAGCACATTCACACACTCTACAAGCAAATGAGTCCTCCCTTGCTGCTAAATTGTTGAAAAAGGTTACAGACAGTGTTAAGAAACTAATCACAGAAAGAAATAAACAACTTACTTGCATTTGCCCTTTTATTAATTTCTTCTTGAAGAGTCAATACACTGGTTAGATTAATAATTCTTCTTCTTGGAGTGGAAGCAGCATCCATTTCCTTTTGTGGATTTTTTTCCATTTCAAGACCATGATCTGTTCGCTGCCTCTTTCTACAAGAGAAATTAAACTGAGTAACATCTCTTTCAAAGAACCCATTTAAGAAAACAAATAGTGTCTGCTGATTTAAAAATATTACCCTAATATTTATAAATAATAAAAATATTTATTTAAGCTCCAAGACCAAGTCAAGAATTTAAAAATATAACACAAGCAATTAAATGTATAAAAGGAAGAAACCTTATAAAGTTACATTTTCATTGAAGGGACTAAAGTTACATCCCAATTAGGCAGGTGTGTGCACAATCTATTTTTCAAATTATTATTAAAAACAAAATGTTGGTTGGATGATAGAACAACATATATTATGAAATGAAGTAAAATAATACTCCTCTAAATACAGGAGCTATAATAATTTGATATAAAATAGATTTAATAGAAAGCCAATTTGATGTAGTAGTTAAGGCACTAGGCTAGAAACAGAAGTTCTAGACCCTCCTTAGGCACAAGTCAGCGGGTTGACCTTGGGCCATTCACTCTCTCTCTGTCCCAGAAAAAAGATAATGGCAAACCACTTCAAAAACCTTGCGAAGAAGATTCACTGGTTGGCGTCATAGCAGGAAAGATATGGTATAGTGGTGCTCTGGAAGGCACTGTGAAACCCAGCCAATACCTGCCTGTCAGAAGACCCTGCAGGGTCAAAGTCACTCTGGAGGGTTGGTGAAGAAAGGAGGGATGCTTTGTAGATCGTGAGGAAACAGCAATTTCCTCGCTTGATCCAAAGAAACCCTCTTCATTGGCAGCAGAATCAATGGCCATTTTAGCAAAACTGAAGCTGTGACAACGATATGATAATGAGCTGCAGCTGTTCGTGGACAGAGTTTTGAAACTAGGTGTGGTGACTTTCAACTTCTGTACTAGAGATCCAAACCCAAGAAAAAGAATTTTTAAAAAAGACTCCCCAAAATGCTAAGAAAGCGGCGAATTAACAGACGGAGAAAGATTATAGACCCAAAAGTGAAACAAACTTTTAATGGAAGATTATGAAGCTTTAAAATATAGAAAACCCTGACTGGAACTTGCAGTAGTATAAAAAGTGACTTAATCTGTGGATAACATTGTTTGATTATTGGAAGAAATTGTATAAAGAAAAAGGAATCTTGGGAGCTGATGTCACGGTGATATGATACATTTCCACGGGGCTCTGTAGAATTGCACAAAATTCAACCTGCCAGGAGGTTCTGAGGGAATCAAATTACCCTGGAGGGGTGAGGAAGACACAGAGGACACCCCACTGATCACAAAGAGACTGCATACTTGTGTGTTGTGGAGGAAGCTCTTAATATGGTGGGAAGAAAAGGACGGTCACTGCGCCCCTGACCACAGCTGTGACAGCCGATCGATACAGCAAGCATAGAATTTGAGAAACAGTGTGATTGATCTGGGTGAGATTTTTTTCAACTTCTGTTGTGGAATTTACTCCTTTAAAATAAATCCGGGAAAAAGTGGGACTCAAAGAAGAGGAGGTGGAATTGTTTGTTATCCACCCCCAAGAATATCAGTGAGTAAAGTTGTGAGCTATTTATAGAACTGGAAGTAGAGGGAATATTTTTTTTTAAAAAAAGAGAAGAAATGTTAAAGCTAGGAAGTTGGACTGGTGATTTAAAATACAAGATAGATTAAGTTGGAAACTTTTTGGAATATGAAACTTGGACTCCTGGGACGTCTAAAAAGCGGAGCAGGTTATACAATTTAAGATAACAAAAGAGAAAGAAGAGAAATAGAGCAACAGTGATATCTACTGAAGAAAATTGCAGAGAAGTTAAAGTGATGAAAGTAGGATCTTGACTGTGTATTGAAGATAAGCTTGTTTGTTAACACCTGCTCTAGCAAATTGTTTATGGGACAGCAGAGACAGAGAGTGAAACACTGTAACTTTTTAAACAGTGTAGCTCTTGGAACGTAGATGAAAGCTAAACAGATAAAGTAAATAGAAGCTGGAAATCAGCAAAGAACTTTCTTTTTTCCTTCCTGTTTGAACTTTTTCTTTTAGATGATTTATAAACCTGAGTGGTTAGGACTTGGTGGGCCTAAGTGAATTATAAATTTATCAATGGGCCTAAGTGAATTATAAACTGATAAATTTATAATTCAATTTCTTCTCTTGATAAATTTATAATTCACTTAGGTCCACCAAGCCTAAGTTATTAAATCTATCAAGAGAAGAAAGGATTAGGGTTTCAAGAACCTGAAGTTTAACAAGGAACTTTATTTCCTTTTTTTCTATTTTCCTATTTTTTGACTACATAACAGCAAGTTTGTAACTATTTGGAGATTTTGGTGGTGGCCTGATTTCTGAAATATTCTTTAGGTGGAAATTGATGGGGATTGAGGGAATATTAGAATATTATTTGTGTTATTGTTGATTACTTTTTATAAAAAAAAATGAGAATCTCAAGACTACTGGAAATGACTAGTACTTCAAATTTAAGCAAAGTAGGGAGAAAAAAATACACTGGCGTCCTCAGCATCATCATCAGAAGCAGCAGCTGCATCTAGTCCAGCAAGATAAAGATCTTTAGATAGCATGATGCAGTAGGAAAAAATGAACACAATGAATACTATGCAAGCAGAACTGAAATTAATGCTCCAAACATTTGAAGTAGCCACAACAAAACATTTTGAAGACATGAAAGAAAGAATGGAAAATATGGATAATAAAATGGAGAATATTCAACAAACAATAACCAAAAATGACAAAGGATGCAGAAAATAGAGAAATCAGAACAGAGAAGAAAGTGGAAGAAATGGATTATAGACTTACACAGCTGACAAAAATCTTGAGAGAACAGTAATCAAGTTGGAGATGGATAAAGCTGAATACTTCTTGAGATTTCAGAATATTGAGGAAGAAAAAGAAGGAAACTTGCAGAGATAATAGCAGAATTGTTGGCGGAAGCCATGGACAGGGACAAGCAAAAGGGGCTTGCTGGGATTAATGAAATATTTAGAGTATACACAAGCAAAGCATCAAGAAATAAACTACCTGGAGAGGTACATGTGAGATTTACCAAGAAGGCACTAAGAACAGAGATAAAAATAATAGTTCTAAAACAAGTCCCTAGAAGAGACATGAGAAAACAATACCAATTTCTGACAAGACAATTAATTAAGCATGAAGTAAATTTCAGATGGCTGATACCTGAAGGAAACCAGGTAATCTGCATAGATCAAAGGAAGAAATCAGAGCAATTTTATGATGAGCAATTTGGATCATATGAGGAAAAAAGAGAGAGGAGATAGATGACAAGAAACAAGAAGAAGCAGTAGGAGGAAGAAATGTACAACAAAAATAAAATGAAACAGAATTAAAGGAGAGAGCAGATCGAGAAGGTTCAAAGACAAAAGAACAGAGAGAAATAAGAGCAACCAGAACAATAAGACCTATCTACACGTACAACTATGGAAGATGAAATAAAACTACTGTCGATTAATATAAATGGACTGAATTCTCCTATGAAAGGAAAAGGACTTTTAACATATTAAGAAAGTTAAAATTAGATTTTATTTATCTTCAAGAAGTCCACATAAAAAAACAACACAATAAATTATTGGAATATCCTAAAATCGGGAAACTATAATCATTAGCACAAAAAAAGAGTGTGGTTGTATATATTAAAAAAAAACAATAAAAGCAAGACAAATTCATGCAGATGAAGAGGGAAGAATATTGATGGTGGAGGTAACAACGAACTATAAACGAACACTTTTGGTAGCAATCTATGCACCAAATTATAAAAAATGACTTTTTAATGAAAAGCTGCATACAATAATTACTAAAATCAATACTCATTTTATTCAAATAGATATATGTCTTGGTCAAGAATAGATATGATATGGATGTCACCGGAGTTAAAATCAAATGTGCAAGAAATAGAAATAGAAGCAAGCACTTGGGCAGATCATAATCCAATTGGAGTTAAGTGGAAAGGAGAAAAAAGAAAATGGAGATGGACATTGAATCAATCAATACTAAAAGATAAGGAATTTGTACAAAGTATGAAGAAAGAAATGGACTCCTCCCCGCCAAGAGAATACAAAAGAAGAAATCTCATTACAAAATGTAGGAGACACTGCTAAGGCATATATTCGAGAACTAGCTATGACCGTGATGGTGAGCCTATGGCACATGTGCCAGAAGTGGTAAACAGAGCCATCTCTCTCTGCACGCTAGCCTTCGCCGGTTGCTCTGCCGGGTTCCGGCAGGCCAGCTAGTTACTCTTTATACACGAAGGAGCACCAGAAACCAGAAGAGCAGCCGTCCAGTGTTCGTGGACACGCTGGGAAGATTATCTTTTGCTTTCTGGTCTGCGCATGCACCGGCCACTTGATCTTTTGGTTTCTGGCGCACATGTGCAAAGACGAGCTGGCTGGTACATGCCGGAAACCAGAAGATCATCTCACGTTCGTGGTCCAGAGCACCTCACCAGCTCGGGAGCACAGGACAGTGGGACAGTATTAGCTGGCTGGGTAGCTGACTGCCCTGCCCGCTGCTCCTGCTGCCCCCAGGGGTGATGCCAGGATGCTGGAGCAGCCAGGAGGAGCTGCCTTCTCAAGGATAGAGATACTGCCAAGGGCCCGGCTTGCCAGTGGAGGAGCGGCTGCATGGGCTCGCTGGTTTCTCCTGTGCATCACCCTGTGGTTGCTGCCACCGTTCTTCTGGGGTGGTGGGGCTATGGAGAAACTGAGTCTGTGCAGGAGGAACCTCTGTCTGGCACCAGGGTAAGAGGTCACACTCCCTTGGCAGAAGTGGGGGGGAAGTGCTGGCTTGTTCTCGTTGACACGATCATCTGCTCTTCCATTTCTGGCGCATGCACACAAACTCCCATTTTGGTACTTGGTGCAAAAAAGGTTCACCCAACACAAAACAAAAAGATGATAGCAAAAGAACATAAGAGACTGGAATTAGAATTACAGAAAGTACCAAACAAGATCTTAAAAAATCAAATGGAATTATTAAAACATAAAATGAATCTACTAAAGAAGAATTGGCACAAAAAAATAAAAAATGCTGAACAGATTTTTTTTTGAAAATGTGAATAGCCAGGAAGATGGTTGGCATATATATTGAAAACAGAAAAAGAGAAGAAACCGATACATCGGCTGGTAGATGAGTAAGGAACTTTATATTACCAAAAGGAGGATAAAAAATAATAATTCAAAATTATTATGGAAAGCTCTATGAGCAAGAGAAAATTTGAAAAGAGAAAATTAAAGAATATTTGGAAAAAGCGAAACTACTTAAAGTATCAGAAACAGTGAAAGCTATTTTAAATGAACGAATATCAATGATGAAATTGTCAGAAGCAATTAAAAAACAAAAGAACAATAAAACACCAGGACCAGATGGGCTACCAATAGAATTTTATATATGTTTGCAAGATACTCTAGGCCCGGGATGGTGAATCTATGGAACACATGCCACAGGTGGCACGCGGAGCCATTTGTCAGGGCGCACGAAGCGTTAGCCTGTTAGCTGGCCAGCACGCATGCACGCGCTGGCCAGCTGAGTTCAGCATTTTTAAAAGCCATTTTTCTCCCTCTCCAGGCTCCAGAGGCTTTATAGGAGCCTGGAGAGGGCAAAAAGAGCCTCCCTTCCTCCCGTGGACCTCCGGAGGCTTCAGGAGCTTCCCTGAAGCCTCCGGAGTACAAAAAAATGGCCCTATGGGCAAACTAGAAGTTCGGGAACAGACTTCCGGTTTGCTCGTAGGATCGGTTTAAGCCTTCCGGAGGCTTCAGGGACCTTCAGGAGGCTTCCCTGAAGCCTCTGGAGGACTAAAAACCACCCTTAGTCCTCCGGAGGCTTCAGGGAAGCCTCCTGAAGGTCCCTGAAGCTCCGGAGGGCCTCCAGGGAGGTGGGGGAATGTTTTCACCCTCCCCAGGCTCCTATAAAGCCTCCGGAGCCTGGGGAGGGCGAAAAAAGCATGCAAAAAATGGGGGGAGCCGCTCATGTGCGCATGCGCCTTTGGGGGTCGCACATTGCATTAATGGGAGCGGCACGCCCGGGCATGACCCCCCTGTTCTCCCCCCTTATGGCACGTGAGCCAAAAAAGGTTCGCCATCGCTGCTCTAGGCCCATCAATGTTGGAAGTCCATAATGAAGTATTGATTGATATGAAGGTACCAAATTCGGGGATGGAAGCAAATATTACTCTGATTCCGAAAGCCTTAGATTTCACGCAGATAAAAAACTATAGGCCCAATAGATATCTTTACTGAATGCTGACTATATCTTTACTGAATGATGACTATAAAATATATGCTTCAATCATGGCAAAGAGGTTTAAAAGGTTTCTAAATAAACCTAAGAGATAGAATAAAAGCAATATTTTATTTTTTAAGACAAATTTTATTGCAATTTCCCCCCATGATACATACTTTATGGACAGAGTGTGAACCAGGTCAGCTTATGAATCATATTTATAATCATATTTTCAATATATTCTAAGCTTCCCACTTTTATCAATATTCATCTCTTTTATATAATCCTTTATCATTAATTCATTTAACCTTACATATCATTACTAAGCACCCTTTTCTTTTTGTCTTCAACTAATAACTATTAATTCATCTTTACAAATTAATCATTTTTAACCATACTTTGCTATTCTAACTTCCCAAGTATTATTCTCTTTACATAATTCTTTATCATTTCTTATTCAATTTTTACACATAATTAGCATCACTGTACACCCTGTATTTCACCTTTTTTTACAGTTTTTCCAGTTATTTACCCTATTTTTTCTTCTCAGAAAATATCTCAAATTCGCCTTCCCCAATCATTAACATTTTAAATTCCCAACATTCTTTAAATTACATTCAAAATTAATAGTATTTATTTAATTATCTACTTTCACATTCCCATCTACTGATCTAACTCTAACTCTAACTCTATGTATGTATGTATGTATGTATGTATGTATGTATGTATGTATATGTATGTATGTATATATGTATGTATGTACGTACGTACGTACTAATATTTACCCTATAATTATATCTCTCTTCTATTAACCTTTCCCTCCTTATCCATCATCTCTTGCTCTTTTAAGGACTCCATTTTCAGATTCTTCTTCTATTTTTTTTGTGTGATTAAACAAACTTTCTGTTTCTTTATTACCTATCAAAGATTCATGTACTTCTTTTAACATCAAAAATATTTCTTCACATATCTTAAACTCCATTTTATAACAATTTAAAAATCTCTTAAACCCTTCCCAATTATCTTTCTTCACATTTAATCCAAATTTAAAGTTTATTTAATTTCCTTGTTTTTCTTCTTTTCTTCGATTATTCCTCTTCTTTTCAAAAGTAGGGTGCTCTGATTTATATAATCAATTGTAATCCAATTCCATAAATGGACAAATCCAGTTATCAGTTAGCTTTCATCAAAGAGAGCAAAAAAGGAAAAACACAAGCACTCCTTAAATTTCTCACAATCTCCAATTTATCTTCTTCTCTATAGCCAAGGTCAGATCTTCCAACTGCTACTTCTCTTATTTTGCTTATTGTAGTCGCTCACCAAGCCTGTTGAGCTTTGTAGTGGTTTTTTTCCTCCAGTAAATGGCACTCTGAATTTCTATTCCATGTAAGGCAGTCTAACAGATACAACTGATTTTCAAAATATCCCGGAACTTTAAAATACAGATAAAAAATGCCATTTTCTCCCAAATTTTTTTTAAAAAAAATGCTTTGGCTTTCCCCAGCTTCCCAAATACATGAATTCTACTTGGGCTTTTTATTTTATAATCTCGGGGTTTTTTCTCTCTCCCAAGTGCCTGGTAGCCGCTATTCTAAACTCCGGAATAACTTTTAAAACACCGATTTCTGATTTCCAAAAAATTTCTTTAAGTGAGAATTGGCAGTTATCTCACCCAGGTCCAGTACTCCATCCAAACACTGTTCCAGCTGAATTCTTCAGTTTGGTTGTTCCAACTTTCAGACGGCCATCGGAAAATATCCACCGCCACTGCTGCAGATCGGAAGAGCTACTTCTGTCTTGGTGAGGAAATTGCCAACTCCTCGCCGTCCAAGAAATGCCTCTCCTTTCTTCACCGTCCCTTCAAGATGGCTATGCCCCGAAGGCCTCTCAGCAGCAGGTACCAACTGAATTTCATGGGGCTCATCAGAGTTCCGCTAATTTCCAGTCCATTTTCACTGCGATGTCAACCAGAAATCAGTTTAAAAACAATATGAGAATGATTTTAAATATGTTGGAATATTATGAACCACATCCTGGGGAAAAAATGACTGATTTTCTGAGATGTACAGAAAGCATATGACAATGTGAATTGGCAATTTATGCTGTCACAACTGAAATTTATGTACTTTGGTGAAAGATTTATTAACATGATAAAGGCAATATACAATAAACAAACTGAAAAGGTGATGATAAATGGAGATATGACAGAGAATTTTGGGAGACCCAAAATAGAGTGCAGGGGAAACCTAGTAAGCCTCCCTGCAGCCCCCTGGAAGCAAAAACGGGCTGCAAGGGGGGAAGGGTTCAAGGGAGAAAGAAAGAAATCCTTACTGTTTCGGGATCCCCAAGTGCATGGAGCAGATGTCTTCAAACTTGGCAACTTTAAGACTTGTGGACTTAGCTCTGCTAGCTAGAGAATTCTGGAAGTTGAAGTCCACCAGTCTTAAGGTTGCCATGTTTGAAGACCTCTGGAATGGAGCTTGAGTTGAGAGCTTATTGAAAGTGTGGCTAGCTATCCTTGCTCAGGCTAAGCTAATCAACAGTGGGGCTCTAAGAATGCCAGATTATCAATGGGCATGTCCCTGGCTTTTCTTCCTCCTACCAAAGACCTTCTGGGGTTCTTCACAGGAAGGAGGAGGGAGGGAGAGAGGGGAAAAATAAAAAAGGGAGGGAAGGGAGAGATAAAGAAAGAGGGGGGGAAGGGAGAGAGAGAGAGAGGGAAGGAAGGAAGGAAGGAAGGAAGGAAGGAAGAAAGAAAGAAAGAAAGAAAGAAAGAAAGAAAGAAAGAAAGAAAGAAAGAAAGAAAGAAAGAAAGAAAGAAAGAAAGAAAGAAAGAGGGAAGTGAATAAGATATGGATGGATGGGTGGATAGAGGGAAGGAGGGAGAGAAAAAGGAGAGGAAGGAAGGACAACAAATCTGGCACTAGATGGAGCTTCAGAGGATGCTTTGAAACAGCACAACAATCCAGAGCTGGAAGGGACCTAAGAGGTCATATAGTCCAACTCCCTGCTCCAGCAGGATACCTTATATTATCTTGGTCATTTTGATGTCTCTAACACAGAGGGGAAATCCCCAGGCATTGCCAACCTCTTCTCCCTAGTAAAAAAAACCTAGACAAAAAACTTCATGCAGTATTAAAAAGAATAGAAAAGGGGGTTGCTATGTATTGTTTAATGGGCTGCTAAGCTAAAATGGCAAATGGATGGATAAATTGGCCATGACCGCCAAGCCACTTCCACCCGGTCATATGACTGTCAAGCCACTCCCACCCAGTCACATAACTGCCAAACCACTCCCACCGGATCACAGGACTGCCAAGCCACACCCACAAAATAAGCCATGCCCACAGAACCAGTAGTAAAAAAATATTTGAAACCCACCACTGCATTGGAAGTGTTAAATAGAAATATGAGACAAGATATAGAAATTAAAGGTATGGAAATAAAAAAGGAACAATATAAACTACAGGCATTCACAGATGATTTGGTTTTTATCTTGGAAGACCTACAAGAAAATGAACTTAAACTAATTAGGAAAATAGAAGAATATTATGAAATTGCAAGACTGAAAATAAATAAAGAAAAACCAAAACAATAGTGAAAGATGTTACAGACATACAGAAAAAAGAACTAATGAGGAAAACAGATAGTCAAGAAAGTTAAATATTTAGGAATTCAATTAATGGGAAGGTGTAACAATTAAAGAAGATAATTATTATACATTGGCACAACAAATTAAAAAGGATTTGGAGAAATAGAAAAATCTACAATTATCATTGATGGGAAGAGTAGCCACTATAAAAATGAATATCTTGCCAAGATTAATATATTTATTTCAAACAATAAATCTGGAAAATTTATTTATTCCAAAACAGGAAAAATATTTTGAAGAATTAAATAAAACAATATTAAAATATATTTGGCAAGGGAAAAAAGCAATAAGAAGTCTGCAAGTTTCTAAAAATAGAGGTGGTTTTGGGTTACCACATTGGGATTTATCCACATATTACTGATATAGAGCAGAGGAGGTCGGCAACCTTAAACACTCAAAGAGTCACAAAGGTCCTAAACGGAAGTCCCCCATTCAATTCTGGAACCAACTGAAAGTCCAGTTCCCCCTTATAGTGTCCTTGTAGTGTGATATCCTTTTTCCTCTACCTGTACTAACCAAGAGCCCTATCAATTGTGGTGCTGACCAGTGACAAGGAGCTGCAGCAGAGGGATGAAAGAGCAACATATGGCTCCAGAGCTGCGGGTTGCTGACCCCCGATATAGAGAATGCTACCAGATATAAAGAGGTTTTAAATGAAAAGGGGGAACTTAAAACTAAGCAGGAACTGAGTGAGCAAGGGATTGAGATAACATGGTGGTCATATGTGCAGATACAATCTACATATGAGGATGTTAAAATGTATGGTTTGTATGAAGGACTAACAGAATTAGATCAGATATTAACAAGGACAGCTGAAAAATTAATAAAGAAAATATATAGCTACTTGTTAAGTATTAAGATGGAAGAGGAACAAGTAAGAGAGATAATGATAGTATAGACTAAAATCTTTAGCTATTTGATTGAGTTAGATCAATGGCAGAAATGGGATAGAAATTATAAATTAACAATGTCTACTGCATGTTTTGTAGATGGCATTTTCCACCCCCAAGGCTAGCAAAGATGTTTAAGGATAAATCTCCAAAATGTTGGAAATGTCATCAGACACTTGGTTCATACTATCATAAGTGGTGGACATGTCAAAAAGTGAAAAAATATTGGACAAAAATACATACATGGCTGGGAAAAATGATAAAACAACATATAGATTGGAAACCAGAGACATTTGTATAGTTGATTTTACATGCAGCAATGTCAGGTAATGAGGATTTAATAGCTGCTAACTGATGTAAGGTTGGAAGCTGTAAATTGTAAACTGATGCAATAAGTATGATTCAGCAATACATGTATCACCAGTTTAAGACTCTACTGGGGTGGAAACTCTAGTGAGGTGTCTATATATAAGTGGCCATTAGAGGGTATTTCTCTCTCTCATCATGTACCTCATTTCTATCCTTGTGTCCACAGCTGACTGGTAAGGAATTTTATCTACCATGTTTATGTATGTATGTATGTATGTATGTATGTATGTATGTATGTATGTATGTATAAACCACTATTAATTGTATAAAGATTCTGTGTGCTGTGTGCTCTGTATTACTCCTGGGTTTATCTCACATTAATAGTCATGCTACCAAAACTCTGACAAGCGAGAATAGTATTTGTACAACAATAGAAAAGTGAAGATGATGATGTGATTAGAAACATATTAGAATGTGCAGAAATGGATAAGCTAACACTTACAATAAAGGAAAAGAAAGAAACTGAATACTTTTTGACATGGGACTTATGACTAGCTGACAAAAACGGGAGCTGGAAATAAGGAAATATATGGAAGGATCAGTGATATAAGGAAGATAATTTGGTTAAACTATTATTATTATTATTATTATTATTATTATTATTATTATTATTATCATTGTTGTTGTTGTACAATTGTATCACAGCGGCCAGTTGTTTCGCCGGATTTGGCATTGGTTACTAGTCGGGCCCCACCCAGGGGCCTAGGACGTCGTAACGTATTTTCGTAATATGCGTGCAGATCCAAGCAGTGCGGCTTTTTGCATTTGACTGATGGTGATTTTGTCAATTTTTAACTGTTTTAAATGTAATTCCAGTGCTTTTGGAATAGCACCCAGTGTGCCAATTACCACTGGAATTACCACTGCTGGTTTGTGCCATAGTCGTTGAATTTCGATTTTTAAGTCCTGGTATCTTGCGATTTTTTCATGTTCCTTCTCGGCGACCCTGCTATCACCTGGTATTGCGATGTCTATGATTGTGACCTTATTTTTCTCAACCAGTGTGATGTCTGGTGTATTATGCGCCAGTATATAGTCCGTTTGTATACGGAAATCCCACAAGATCTTGACCATCTGATTTTCGGTGACTTTTTCAGGCTGATGTTCCCACCAGTTTGTTGCTGTTTTAATATTATAATTTTTGCACAAATTCCAATGGATCATTTGTGCTACTGAATTGTGCCGCAATTTATAATCAGTCTGCGCGATTTTTTTACAGCAGCTGAGTATGTGATCAACAGTTTCATCAGCTTCTTTGCAAAGTCTGCATTTGGCATCATCAGAGGATTTTTCGATTTTGGCCTTAATGGCATTTGTGCGGATAGCTTGTTCTTGCGCAGCCAGGATTAGTGACTCTGTTTCTTTCTTTAATGTACCTGTTTTTAACCATAACCAAGTTTGTTCACTGTCCACTTTATCTTTTATTTTTTTCCAGAAATTGACCATGCAGTGCTTTGTTCTGCCAACTCTCCATTCTTGATTTTATCACATCTTTTCTGTATTCTTGTTTTGTCTGTTGGGCCTTCAGTAGATTTTTGTTCTTTACTTCGATTAATAGATGTTCTTGAGTGTCTTTTAAATAATCAGCCAGTGCATGTTTTTCTTCTTCAACTGTTTGCTTCACTTGTAATAATCCCCTGCCACCTGATTTTCGGGGCAGATATAGTCTATCAGTATCACCACGTGGATGTAAACTGTAGTGCATTGTCATTAGTTTCCTGGTTTTTCGGTCCAAAAGGTCCAAATCAGCTTGTGTCCAGTTAACTATGCCAGCTGTGTATCTTATAACTGGTATTGCCCAGGTATTTATGGCCTTGATTGCATTTCCACCATTCAATTTAGATTTCAAAATTTTCCTAACTCTGTTGGTGTACTCTCGCCTGACAATAGTTTTTACTTCTCCATGCTTGATGTTATCCAACTGCAGAATGCCTAAGTATTTGTTATTTATTTATTATTATTATTATTATTATTATTATTATTATTATTATTATTATTATTATCATTGTTGTTGTTGTACAATTGTATCACAGCGGCCAGTTGTTTCGCCGGATTTGGCATTGGTTACTAGTCGGGCCCCACCCAGGGGCCTAGGACGTCGTAACGTATTTTCGTAATATGCGTGCAGATCCAAGCAGTGCGGCTTTTTGCATTTGACTGATGGTGATTTTGTCAATTTTTAACTGTTTTAAATGTAATTTAAAACTTTTAAATGTAATTTAAAACTAACACTTACAATAAAGGAAAAGAAAGAAACTGAATACTTTTTGACATGGGACTTATGACTAGCTGACAAAAACGGGAGCTGGAAATAAGGAAATATATGGAAGGATCAGTGATATAAGGAAGATAATTTGGTTAAACTATTATTATTATTATTATTATTATTATTATTATTATTATTATTATTATTATTATTATTAGCAACAACAGAATTGTATCACAGCGGCCAGTTGTTTCGCCGGATTTGGCATTGATTACTAGTCAGGCCCCACCTAGCGGTCTAGGACGTCATAATGTATTTTTGTAATATGCGTGCAGATCCAAGCAGTGTGGCTTTTTGCATTTGACTGATGGTGATTTTGTCAATTTTTAACTGTTTTAAATGTAATTCCAGTGCTTTTGGAATAGCACCCAGTATGCCAATTACCACTGGAATTACCACTGCTGGTTTGTGCCATTATCATTGAATTTCTATTTTTAAGTCCTGGTATTTTGCTATTTTTTCATATTCCTTCTTGTCGACCCTGCTATCACCTGGTATTGCGATGTCTATGATTGTAACCTTATTTTTCTCAACCAGTGTGATGTCTGGTGTATTATGCGCCAGTATTTTGTCTGTTTGTATGCGAAAATCCCACAAGATCTTGACCATCTGATTTTCAGTGACTTTTTCAGGCTGATGTTCCCACCAGTTTGTTGCTGTTTTAATATTATAATTTTTGCACAAATTCCAATGGATCATTTGTGCTACTGAATTGTGCCGCAATTTATAATAAGTCTGTGCGATTTTTTTACAGCAGCGGAGTATGTGATTAACAGTTTCATCAGCTTCTTTGCAAAGTCTGCATTTGGCATCATCAGAGGATTTTTCAATTTTGGCCTTAATGGCATTTGTGCGGATAGCTTGTTCTTGCGCAGCCAGGATTAGTGAATCTGTTTCTTCCTTTAATGTACCTGTTATTAACCATAACCAAGTTTGTTCACTGTCCATTTTATCTTTTATTTTTTCCAGAAATTGGCCATGCAGTGCTTTGTTCTGCCAACTCTCCATTCTTGATTTTATCACATGTTTTCTGTATTCTTGTTTCGTCTGTTGGGCCTTCAGTAGATTTTTGTTCTTTACTTCGATTAATAGATGTTCTTGAGTGTCTTTTAAATAATCAGCCAGTGCATGTTTTTCTTCTTCAACTGTTTGCTTCACTTGTAATAATCCCCTGCCACCTGATTTTCGGGGCAGGTATAGTCTATCAGTATCACCACGTGGATGTAAACTGTAGTGCATTGTCATTAGTTTCCTGGTTTTTCGGTCCAAAATGTCCAAATCAGCTTGTGTCCAGTTAACTATACCAGCTGTGTATCTTATAACTGGTATTGCCCAAGTATTTATGGCCTTGACTGTATTTCCACCATTCAATTTAGATTTCAAAATTTTCCTAACTCTGTTGGTGTACTCTTGCCTGACAATAGTTTTTACTTCTCCATGCTTGATGTTATCCAACTGCAGAATGCCTAAGTATTTGTAGGCTTCATTTTCGTTGGATTTAATTAGTTGGCCATTGGGCATTTCAATTCCCTCACATGCAGTGATTTTGCCCCTTTTTATGGATACAGTGGCGCATTTTTCCATGCCAAACTGCATTGAAATATCGGTGCTGAATACTCGGACTGTGTTTGTCAATGATTGGATTTCTATTTCTGACTTTTCATAGAGTTTCAAATCATCCATATATAGTAAATGCGAATTTTTTTCAGCTTCTTTGGCTGGTTCGTAGCCTAATTTCATTTTTTTTTTTTAGATTACTGATAGTGGGATCATCGCGATGATGAAGAGAAGAGGTGAAAGTGAATCACCCTGGAAAATTCCTCGCTTGATATTAACCATTCCGTAGATCTCATTCCCCTACTGCCAACTCAGTTCTCCATTGTTTCATCGCCTTTTCAGTAAAGGATGTAATATTTTTGCTAATGCCAGTTGTTTCTAAGCATTTTATGATCCATCTATGTGGCAGTGAGTCAAATGCCTTTTTTTAATCAATCCAGACTATATTCAAGTTCGTTTTTCTGGTCTTACAATTTTCTAACATCATTTTATCAATTAGGAGCTGATCTTTTGTGCCCCTGATCCTTCTTTTGTTGCCTTTTTGCTCTACTGGCAAGATGTTGTTTGTTTCCAAATAATCCATCATGTTATCTGCAATAATGCCTGTGAGTAATTTGAAGGTTGTTGGCAAGCATGTTATTGGTCTGTAGTTTTCAGGTGTTGTTCCTTTAGTTGCATCTTTCTGAATCAAGTATGTTTTTCCAGTTGTCAACCATTCATCAATTTGGCCCTTTTGTAAAATTTCATTCAGTTGCCTGGCCAATATTGCATGTAAACTGGTCAGATATTTGAGCCAGAAACCATGTAATTGTTCCTTTCCAGGTGATGTCCAATTCTTTACCTTTTTTACTCGATTTTTGACCATCTCAGTTGTTATTTCTAATACTTGCATTTGTTTGTTGCCAATGCTTTTCTCAAAGTCATGTATCCACTTTGCTTCCTTATTGTAGTCCTTTGCATTTTCCCACAATTCTTTCCAGAATTCAACTGTGGCCTGCTTTTCTGGTTTTTCACTTTTGGTGTCACCATTCACATTAAGACTTTGATAAAAACGCCGTTGGTCTGATCGAAATTGCTGATTTTGTTTATATTGGATGATTCGTGTCTCATATCTTTCAATTTTTCTAGCTGTTGCTGTTATCCGCTGTTTTACAATCTCTACAGCTTCATTGATGTTTCTTGTATTCAATCTATATCTCCTGATTAGCCGATCTATGGTTTTGTTGTTTTTAAGCCGTTGCTCATGCATGTTCTTTAAGTTACTAGCATCTGCCCTTAATTTTTTGACTTTTTGGACTTCCTGGGAGGAGCCTGCTGGTGGTGGCAGCAAAAAATCAGCTGCCTCCGAATTCCTGGCTACGTACCTGTTTAGAGGATCTTCCATCTGATGTCTTATCAAGTTTTCTTATCCTTCACGCAAGAGGGAAAGAAGAAATTGTTTTGCTGGCAAATGCTCTTCGATTTTTGCAGCTTTTGTGCTTGCAGGGAGAGGGGGGCTAGCCCAAGGCAGAACGGCTGTCCGTGCTGGGAACTTCAAACTGCCTTGTGCAGGACAAAGTAGGTCTCCCACACTCAGTTCAAAGTTATGATTGATTTAATCTTATCACGAGCTGGATTCGTATTACGAGTGCAATAATTGTTTATCAAGATTTTAGCTTCTTTTCTTTTTCTCCACCGAAAAACTATTTACTTAGAGGCTTTTAAAATGGCGCCGAGCAGGCTGGTTTCTCCGGTAATTACGAACACTTTTTGTTAATTGTCACAAGAATTCAAAACAAAGGAGATTGCTTATCATTTGTTTTGTTTCACAATCGGCCAGCAGAAGCTTTTTAATTAGTTTCATTTCTACAATACTCTCACTCCCTCATTAATCTTGCTTATCTGGAAGTTAAATGGTGAGGAAACTGCTGAACGGTCTTGTTACAATGTTTACTCACTGAAAGTTTTGCCAAGCCTTAAACTTCAAAGTAAAAGGGGAACTCAGCTTCTTTACTTAAAGCTGCATATTCAGACAATAGAGTTTTATTAACTGCAGGCAGATAAATTTTGAAATGGCTTCAAAACTAAATATTAACTTGAAGTCGTCACCCTCTACTTCCAGGGGCACATCCTCAGTGCCTGGCACAAAGCTGCAGCCTCCGCTTCCTATGCCCCCTGCTGGGGATGTGTTAACGAAAGAATTTTTCCTGAGCAATCTAAGCAAGGCTCTTAATGCAATGACAATTAAAATGGAAGATAAGTTTAGAGATAATAGAGAGGTGATAAAGCAGGAGAGAAAAGAGGAAATAAAAGAAATGAAAGAAGAAATCAAAAGTGAAATAAAAGGACTTAAAC